>NC_056740.1:251757509-251929566 GCF_019279795.1 Protopterus annectens | reverse complement strand
TGTTTTAGGCAACTTAAAACTTTTGGGTGAACCAGAAACATGCGTGAATAGAAACCTTTTCCCTTTCTGAGCAGGGGACACAGGCTGGATTGTGCCCTGTTCTAGCAGGCTTTTCAGAACTGGTGGGAAAATAAGCTCCTGTTCTTTTGGCAGTTGAGGGATACCCCTGAAGGGAGGTACTGTGCCAGGTCATGAAGTATCCATTCTTTATGATGCTGAGGACCCAAGAGTCTTGACTGATGGATTCCCAGGCTGGAAGTGATAGGGTAAGGTGCAGTGAGAGGGAAGGGTTGCCAAGAGTGTCTGAGGAGTCAGAAGGAAGATTCCTTCCCATCAGGAAAGGGCTGCTTAGCCAACTGTGGAGTGGAGGAAGAGGAGGAAAACGGATGAGTTTTCTTGGCCTCTTTATGGGGGTTTGTATGGGGGGGGGGTCTGGGATTTTGCCTGCGTATAAAGAACTGTTTCCCAGGGTAGTTCATGTAGAATTTAGGCACATGAGAGACCAAGATATGTTTAAAGGCCTTCAGCTCCTTGCTCTTTTCTCACAGGGATTTGAACAGTTTTGGCAGGTGGTGTTGTCCAGGGGGGCCATCCATAAGCTTTGCCTTTATGTCCCTGAAGAGGGGTTGAAGCCTTAGTCAAGTGAACCTTCTTAGTACAGAGGAATAAGCTTGCAGCTCGTTAAGTGGCCTCTACTGCATCATAGCTGCATTTGATCAAATGTCTGGCTACCTGTGAGGATGCAGCGATGAGAGAGGATGCCAGGGCTTTGTTCTCAGAGTCTGGCATATTAGACACTATCTTGGAGAGTTGTGACAAGAGTTCCATAGTGTACTTGGTCATGTGGGACTGGTAGTGCAGGGCTCTGAAGGTTAAAGTAGCTGAAGTACAGATTTTCTTACTCAGCCACTCCAATTGTCTACTATTCTTGTCTGAAGGGAGGAGGGAAGTAGAAGGAAGTGACCTGGAAGCCTTATAAGAGGCTAATGAAATCACAAAGGTCTGCACAGAGGCCTTGAAAAGGAAACTGTAATCCTGAGGCACTTTATAGTACCCGTCTGGCTTTTTGGGAGCCGGAGGTTGAGAGTCAGGTTAGGAAGACGTGGAGGCAAAAGCATCCAAAAAGGCTGGGATAACAGAAGGAATGGCAGGACGACTAGGATTCTGTACTTGGAGGTCATAACATTTCTGGACCTCTGACGTTTGTGAGCTGTACCATTTAAAATGCTCTCTCATCTTTGAGATGGTCTCACCAAAGGAGATTTCCTCCATTGAGATTCTGTCCCATTTGAATCTTCATCAGGGGAAGTATAGTGCAAAGAGGAAGGGATTTGGGATAAGTAATCCAATGAATTCTATCCTAATCAGATGAAGAATCTTCAAGTGGCTTGTGCTCTGGTCCTTTTTTGAGGGGAAGGTGGCCAGGCAAGAGCGGAAACTGGCTTGCCAGAGGGAGGCCTCAGAGCCATGAAGGCCTTAAAAAGGCCTTGTGTAAAATTCTGCCACTCCTCCTGAGTGTCTGGAGGGAGACAGGAATGTTTAGGCATCTGTTTCTTCGTTGGAGTATCCATCAGATGCAAAGACAGAGGGCCGGATGTAGGCCTACATTCGACCAGATCCAATTCACCATCCTCTCTCAACACAATCTGGGTAATTCCTCCAGGGCTTTCAGACACAATGTGCCTAGTTTACCCCCTGGAGATCTGGAGCCAATGTCTGGTAGGCCTCTCTGGATATGTCTACATCCGGTACCAAGGTGGCCTGTAAAATGGGCTTGACCTGTGGATCTGGGCCATGACGGAGGGCGTCTCTGAGCTCTCATGTCCTTCAGGAGAGACGTCCACAGGGAGACGTGCAGCTTCTGCTTCAGGCACAGGTTTTTTGGCCTTCAGTTTAGTAGACTTGGTCATTGGCTCCAAGGAACCTTCCAAGCTAAGAGCTTAAGCCATTGATTTTCCACGTAAATAACAAGAGACAAAAGCAGACTAATGAGGGTCTTAGGCACAAAGGACTGGCAAACTGGGACAGGTTTTATAGTTGTGAGTGGGCCAGAGATAGAAAAGGCACTGGGAATGATCATCCTTGTGTGGAATTTGTCTTCCACAGTCACACTTCCCTTTCCTGGACAACACCAACTTCAACCAAAACCAAGCAGCAGCAAAACACAAAAGGATTCCCCAATAGGGCACTTATCTTTATTGAAGAAACGATTCCGGCAGCAGAGAGACATCCGGGACTGGTGATTCGAATGGCGGCAAAGAAGTTCCGAGGATGGTGCGTGCATGTGTCTCCTGTATGACCTACATCCGATAGCCTACGTCAAACGTACCATGCACCCTGTGGTAGTAAAAACGTTGCTATACTGGCAGATGACGGGTCACCTTGGCAGGCAACTCCCTCATGTAAAAAACACTGCAAGAGATGAATAGGAGGACATCAAAGGGTGTGTTTACGTATTGAACTGACCATGCTGAAGTATTTAGTCAAAATAAATTAAATTATTCACCTTTTATTCAACACAAATGTACAGTAATACACTAAAATGTGCTTTTGTGGTGTAATTCTCAGGCAATGGTACTTACTCCTCTTCATGTTAGGCAACCTAACACATGGTCATTACAAATAAAACCCTCAAATTTATCAATCAAACTACAAGATGGTAAACATCCAAACGGACTGCTCCAAGTTAAAATGTGACTTCAATGTCTTCATTTTCTCATCCTTTGATCATCCACAAACTTTCAGAAAGTCAATTTCAGATAAAGTTTCTGTCACCATACCCAAATACTGAACTATGCAATGCTCTCCTATGCCACATCATCCACAACACAACCTTTATGTTCCTCAAGTATAAATGAGAACTCTCAGCTGTGGTTCTGACCCTATCAAAGTACTTAATAATAAATATCTTCCAAGTTTTTCTCTCCCCTGTGCCCTGCACTAAACATAATATACGTTATTTAGCTCTATTAGAGGACAACATTCTGAACTGGAACTGCTTCCCATAGTCAAACCTGACAGTCAAGTATAGTGACACACATTCAGTAACATTAAAATTGCTACCTGTAATAGGTATAAGTTTCCAAAGCACTTGATTTTCTACTGTAGGATCTGAAGTGGAGTTCTCCCTCCGATATACATGTTCAATTGGTGTACTAGGGCAAGGACTATACCCCTCCGGACTGCTAGCATTTCCTGTGCCCAAGTCCTAGAGGAAAAAAAAAAAGCATGATTTAAGTGTCAGTTAAGCAACTAAAACATGTTAAATGACAGGCTGGTAATACTGAAAAAGCTAAATGAGGTCAGCTGAGTGCTGCAGACAATAGTTTCTATATTTGACACTAGCACTGTATTTGACACTAGCAAGATAGGTTCAAATAAGCAGCTAAGGTAAGTAAGGCCATCAAAGTATGCATGGGTAGGAAGCTGGCTGACTGTCAGCTCACCCATCTATTCAATGAGGAAGGCTAGACTATTGCCAAGATGCCCCTGAGGATAAGAGTGGCATATGCAAGCTATCAATAAAGAAACAATCCCTCAAATCTGCAGAACTGTCTTTGCCTGCAAGATCTGTAAGCTATGTGCCCAAGGAGGGGTGACAGTGGAAAGGATATCAAAAATAACATGAAAGAAAAAGCAAAGGAAATTTTAACCAGAAGTATGACAGCTGCTCTCAACAGGGCTCCTTGCTACCCTGCCAGAATTAATTCATATTCTAACCCACTCTGTTGTGGACAAACCCATCCAGTGACAGATCACATGGTGCTAGTGAGGACAATGAGGAGAACAAACTATATGAAGTAAAAGCCTGCAGTCACACCTCAATTAGATAAAGGTGACAGAAGAAAAAAAAAGTTACAAGACTCGAGGCATTATTTACCTACTTTGTTACTATAATGTACACATGTATGACTGCCCTTTCCTACTGCCAAAAGTGAAGCTGTAGAAAATATCATCCTTATCTTTCATCCACAGCTGTTCTTGGTTTAACAAACTAAAACGACCATGTAATTCCAGTCCAGTAACCGATCTTGTTCATATCAAAGTGTTCACAGTTCCACCAATATGTTCACAGTTCCACCAATAATCATGGTCTACTAAAGTCAGCAACACTTTGTAAATTATACCTTTCACACTTAAAAGCATGTTAACATGTCCATCCCACCATGTATTTATTTACTATTTCTCTGTACAGCTGTTTTCTATATCTGCTTACTAGTGCACTGCCATGATAATACTCACCTGGGCTGTGACTGAAATTGGTCCATGGCAATCTGTGCAATACCACAGGAAACTATCTTAAATAAAAATAAACATAAACCTATTTAAAATACTCATCTGTGCATTTTCAACTTGAAACTTAACTTGGTTAGTGTGACGACCGTGCCCTGGCCCAGCAATCAAGGAGCCTCAATCCTCACCACTAACACCAGGGAGGGTTGCCTCATAAAAGAGGAAAGGATAACAAATACATACAGTAAAGTACAATTTCCCTTAAGGGCACACAGAGATCACAGTCAGTCTGGTTGCTCCCTTACTCTCCAGGTCCCCAGTAAGACTCCCCACTGGCACAGCTATAGGGTCCAGATTTCAGCCTAGCTGGCAAGCTAACTTCCAGTACCCTCTCTGTCCCACCAGTGCTTCGTGTCCCAGCCCAGGTAGCTGACACACCACACACCCTGAAATAAGTATTTATACAACTTCATAGACACTCCTGGGAAAGGCTGACAGATCCGCCAGCTGTGCCCCTTTACCCAGACTATGCGGTAGTAATTTCTGCCACCACCAGCTAATACTTATCAGCTACCCAAAGGCCCTTAAAAGGGTATCCAGTTATTACTGTGCAATATTATTATCCAATTGGTAATGTGACTATTCAGTCTAAGGCTTATTAGAGTGGCTTATTACAATAAACTCTATAAATATGCAATGTACTCTAGAGTTACTTATCCCTACACAAACCAGCCACAGGTAAAAGGTTTTTAAAAATATTTAATAATAAATAATTAAAAACACAAGAAAATACTACTACACCACAGTGATATCTAAGAGTTCAGAGATCACACACAAACATAAAATAATACAGTAGGACAGGTCTGATGTCAAAGAAAAACACAATCTAACTTACAGTGCTACAATCCGACTTACATACATATAGAGCATAAGCAGTACTGGGGTTGATGTTCCAAGACAAAATGCTTACAGTCTCTCTCTCAGCAATAGTTTTTAAACTCACTAACAAACATTTCTGCTAAGGACCTCCCAGATTACATCATTTTGAAACTTGGATTTTCCCAGTATACACATTACATAATTTTGACAGTCTGGAGTTCCCAGGCAAAAGGCTACATTATTTAAAAATCTAACATGCTCAGGAAACTACAACAATAAAAGACATTTCACATGTACACACTAGCAATTATCCCTCAAGTTAAGACAATAGAAAGAATGTGCTCAGCCAGCCATTTTGGCATCACTATTTAGATAATTCTAACTTCAAAGAACATTTGAAATGCTTGGCTTAGTTTTCCTTACAGCAGATGGCAATGTTGCAACACTCAAAGTTCACATTTTACAGTGTATTATTTCATTTAAGAACACAAGCCTGTATTTTACATTTACATATACAAATGATAGACTTATGTATCAAATTCTGTTTGACTAGGCTGGCAGCCTTCGCCCATCTTTACCCAATCTTCACAGTTAGTATTGTATGAAAACAAGGGACTTCGACCTAACTAAAGGAATTATTAGCTGATGACAGGGTACAACTAAGAAAAGGACATGTGGCAAATATGACAGTAATTAACTATCAGCTGATCTTTTGAGATGGCCTCCTCCTTGTATACTTAAGGAACATACAAGCACATGTTTTCTCAACTTTTAAAATCACTAGCTCTGGCAGTCAGGGTTTGATTATCCTTTACAGCTTATGCATAGCATATCTGTAGCACTGCCTCCTCCCCTAAGACATAAAAGATATCCTCTTATAGTATTTGTTGATCTACAAGGGGCACCTATTGTTAGGCCCTTAAGTGTTAACTGCCTCTTCGATTCCAGTTTGACATTTTTTCAAAACTCCTAATTTAATGTATACATATGCCCTGTGCCAATGAAGACTGGTATCATATGCAACACTAGGTAGGTATACCTAACCCAAGATGAGAGAGTTTGCCTCAGACTAGTGCGTATACTTTCTATAACTCTAGAAAAGTACAGTTTTGTACCTACCATAAATGTAGATGTCCGAACTGGATAGCATCTGCAGTCATAACAACTGGGTTGTCCTGTCGTCAGGCAGCCCTTCAGTCGGCCGGATTCCAAAGTCCGGGTCCGGCTTCGGCTGATGTCGCACTCCACCCGACGTCATCTCTGTTGGTCTTCGGGTATAAAAGCATCAGCCGACGCCATTTTCCTCAGTGTTTCTTGCCCCAGATGCCAGAAGCCCTCTTGCAGGCTAAAATTTGGATAGATGCCAATGTTTCCAAATAGATAGAGGTAAACACAACAATAAGCATGTATGTACATATATACAAACAAATACACCATAAAGACTCCCCAACAGCTAGCTATTAGGAGGGTAAACACCCTAGGAGTACCACAGAGGGAAGGAGGAGGGTAATCCTGACTGCAGATGCTATCCAGTTCGACATCTACATTTATGGTAGGTACAAAACTGTACTATGTCCTTCATGGATGCATCTGCAGTCATAACAACTGGGTAGAATACCATAGCCAACTAGGGAGGAGGATAAAAGTAGATTATGGTGTGTTTAGGATCCCTTGCAGTACAGCAGTGGCAAACCCTGCTCGGGATCTGGAATATAGAGGCAAATTATAATGCTTGGCAAATGTATGCACGGAGGTCCAAGTAGCCGCCTCAATAATGTCTTTGGTTGCCACTCCTCGTAAGAAGGCTGTGGTAGTGGCTGTTGCCCTTGTAGAATGAGGTCTTATGTTCTGTGGAATTGGTTTTCCATGGAAGGAGTAACAGAATCGTATGCAATTTCCTATCCATTTGGAGATTGTCTGTTTGGAAATAGCTTTTCCTTCCCTTCCTGTTGCATAGGCTACAAAAAGTTGGTCAGTCTGATAAGTCAACCACCGTAGTGGGTAAAAATTCTGAGGTCGATTCAAGAGTTGTAGCAGGGGCCTCAGTTGTAGGAATAGGTTAAAAGCTCTAGCTGAGAGAGTAGCTGAAGTGTAGACCTTTTTACCCCATCTGTCTAATGACCTTGCTTCCCTTTCAGAAGGAGTAGGGTTTTTAGCTATGGTCGCGGCTACTGCCTTGGGACCCTGGGATATAGTTTCTGGGTCTGCAAGTGGGGCCTTGTAAAGGTGGTGATGAGTATCTGGCACCCTGTAAAATCTGTCTGGTTTGGCAGGGGCTGGGGGTAAAGAATCTGGAGCGGAGCAAACATCATTGAAAGCATCATCCACCACAGAGAGAACAGGAGGTATAGCTAAGGGCCTATGCTGTGGGAGGTGCAGAAAGGTCCTAAGTCTTTTTCTGGAGTCTGAAAAATCCTGTTGCTGCCATTGGAACTGTTCTCGCATGGCATGCAAGGTTTCCCCAAAGGAGAATTCTTCTGGTGGGGAAGCAGCTGGAATGGATTCTTCAGCATCAGAATCTTCAAAATTGGAGAAGGGAGCCTCTGGCTGGTCAGTTATGTCTGATTCATCAGCAGATTCATCAGAGGACACTGGCTCAGGGGGCTCTGCCCTAGGTCTCTTCTCTGGGGGCTGAGAGGCCCTATCTGGGTGAGATTGAGATCCTCTGATTAAAGAAATTAAATCTTCTGCCAAAGAAAGCATTTGGGAACTAGAAGAGGGCCTGGATGTGGGGGGTTTAACAGGCACTGTTTTAGTAGTCTTGGCTGCTTTAGCCCTGGCGAAGGCCTTAATGGACATGGCTGCTGGAGGCCTAGCAGCACCACGTGCTGGGGTAGAGACATCCAAGGGGATGGTGTAATCCTGACTGCTTCGGGCGCCACGCGGCAAGAAAGACTGAGGAAAATGGCGTTGGCTGATGCTTTTATACCCGAAGACCAACAGAGATGACGTCGGGTGGAGTGCGACATCAGCGGCGGACCCGGACTTTGGAATCCGGCCGACTGAAGGGCTGCCTGACGACAGGACAACCCAGTTGTTATGACTGCAGATGCATCCATGAAGGACATCAATAATTCTTCACCTACATTACTAACAAAAAAGTACAGTTGTGTACACTTACCATAAATGTAGATGTTCGAGTGTATTCACTGTTGCAGTCATCACATTTGGGTCATCTGCCTGCAGGTAGCCCTCAGTCGGCCTGAATACCAGCCTTGGGATTTCTGCATCGGATGCTGTCCTTCTTCCATGACGTCAGGTCGTCAGGGGTATAAAACATGCAGCTGACACCATTACATCAGTTTTTCTTGCCCCAGATGTCAGGAGCACCCACAATAGGAAGCAATTAAATGGTTTGGAACACACCCAGTAGAAAGTAAATACCAATGTTTAAGATATGGCCAAACAAAAAAGAGTAAGTAGAAGTACAGAGAAGTCGGGGGCTGGAGGAAGGGTAACCAGGACTGCAACAGTAAATACATTCGAACATCTACATTTATGGTAAGTGTACACAACTGTACTATGTTCTTCGTGTTTCACTGCTGCAGTCATCACATTTAGGTTGATTCCCAAAGCTAAGGATGGGTGGAGGCAGTTAAGAAGCATTAGGGCTGGCAAGGAGGCCCTGTAAGACTGCTGTGGCAAATCCAGCTCTGGATTTAGGAAAGATAGGCAAGTGGTAATGCTTGATGAAGGTGTGTACAGAGCTCTAGGTTGCAGCTTCCAGGATGTCCCCGGTAGGGACTCCCCTGAGAAATGCTGTAGAGGTTGATGTAGCCCTAGTGGAATGTGTTCTGATCCCCTGTGGGCTAAGTTTACCATGGTGTTTGTAGCAGAAATGGATGCAGTGTGCTATCCATTTGGAAATGGTTTGCTTTGAAATAGCCTTGCCCTCTGCCCCTGTAGCAAAGCTGACTAGCAGCTGGTCAAATTTTCTGGAAGGTTTAGTCCTGTCCAGATAGAACCTAACCTGCCTGTGCACAACCAGGGAGTGCAGGATCCTTTCCCCTTTATTCTGAGAATTAGGGAAAAAGGTTGGCAAATTAATGGATTGGTTTAAAGTCACACTAGATACCACCTTGGGCATAAATGATGGGTTAGCCCTGAGGGAAACTCTGTCTGCATGGAAGATAATGAAGGGTTCCAATGCCATAAGGGCCTGCAATTCAGACACTCTTCTTGCTGAAGTGATGGCTAGAAGTAAAGCTGTTATCCAGGAGAGGAATTTTAACTGCTGAAGCAGCAGGTTCAAAGGGTGGAAGCGTGAGTTTTTCCAATACAAAGTTAAGGTCCAAGACTAGAGTGGGAGTCTTCTTGGGGGGGGTTTGGGGGGGGCTTAAATGTTTGGCTCCTCTCAGGAACTGTTTGACCAGAGGATGAAAGAGGAGGGGTGGCTCAGTATGAGCTGAGATGGCCGAGGCATGAATCTTAATTGAAGAGAAGGACAGGCCTTAGTGGAGCATTTCTGTTAAGTAATCTAGTATACGAGATAAGCTGGGCACAGTTGTGTCCATTCCTTGAGACTGGCTCCAAGAGCAGTATCTATTCCACTTTTCTGAATAGGATTTTCTAGTACTAGGCCTCCTTGCCTCAAGGATGACATCCAGCACCTGTTTACTGAGGGTTGCTGGTGATGAGTTCAGGGGATGAGACAGGCTGCTAGGTTCAGGGTTTGTAGCGGAGGATGCAAAATCTGACCCTCCTGCTGGGACAGCAAAGAGGTGGGTCTGAAGCAGGTGGCAGTACGGTCAGACTGCGCAAAAGTGGGTACCAGTGCTGGCATGGCCAGTCTGGTGCAATCAGGATTGCCCTTGGCCTGTCCTGTTTGATCTTTAGTAGAACCTTCGACAGGAGGGGCAGAGGGGGAAAGGCATAGATTGAGAGGTTTTCCCATGTAAAGAACAGAGCGTCCACTTTCCAAACTTGACTGAGGGGAGTTCTGGTGCAATATTTGCTCAATTTATATTTCTGAGGGGAAGCAAAGAGGTCCACCTCTGGTGTTCCCCACCTGTGGATTAGAAGCTTGAATGATTTGGGTTCCAGTTTCCACTCGTGTGGGTCCATTAGATTTCTGCTTAAGTCATCTGCCAGAAAATTTAGTTTGCCTGGCAGAACTGAGCTTGCAGGTGCACTTGATTGCAAAAGGCTATGTTCCACAGAACCATGGCTAACCTGCAGAGTGGGTAGGAATGGGTTCCCCCCTGCTTGTTTATGTACCACATAACCGTGGTGTTGTCTGTCTTTACCAATAGTTGCCCTGGAAGAATAAGGCATTTGAAGGCTGTCAGAGCATTCTATACAGCTAACATTTCTTTTTGACTGATATGCAGGTGCGTTTGCTTTGGGCTCCATTTGCCTTGAATGCAGTGCCCTGCAACGTGAGCCCCCCATGCATAGTCTGATGCATCTGTTGTTAGGGTTTGGGCGGCAGGGAGTTGAATAAAAGGGAGTCCTTTGTTGTGGTAGCAGGCCTCTGCCCACCAAAGGAACTCTGCCCTTAGGCAAGAAATGATAGAACTCATTGTTTCCAGGTCCTGAGAATGTTGACACCAGAGACTAAGTACCACTGAAGTTTCTTCATATGCAGTCTTGCATATGGAATTAGTAGAATGCAAGAGGCCATGAACCCTAGGGCTTGCAGTATTTTTCTTGCAGATGGCTGGGTTTTGGTGGCCAGTAGGTTGAAGTAATTTGTCAACTAAACTTGTTTTTCTGGAGTGAGGAATGTCATCTGGGAAATTGTGTTCAAGCTTGCTCCCAGAAATACAATCTGTTGGCTAGGTACCAGATGTGATTTCTTTTTGTTGATGGTGTACCCCAGTGAAGTTAGAAGTCTCTTTACAAATGTCAGGTGCTGCAGTAGCAATTCCTGACTGCCCGCCTGAATCAGGCAATCATACAAGTATGGGTAAATTTGAATTTTTCTCTGCTTGCAATATGCAATGGTTGGAGCTAGGCATTTTGTGAATACCCTGGGCGCAGTAGATAAGCCAAAGGGAAGTGCAGACAACTGATAGTGCATAGACCCTGCTCTGAAATATAGACATTTCCTGCAAGATTCACTTATGGGGATGTGCAGATAGGCTACTTTTAAGTCTGGGGTGGCTAGCCAGGAGTCCTTGCTAGCATAGGAAGCAGCTGTTGCAGAGTAAGCATTTTGAATCTTGGAACCACCAGGAAGGTGTTAGGAACAGACAGATCCAAGATAGGGCGCAAAGAGTTTTCTTTTCTGGGTACCAGAAACAGTCTGGAGTAAAAACGTTATCCCCTTTGCTCTGCTGGGACAGGTTGAATAGCCTTGATACTGAGAAGGGAAAGTACTTGCTTTTGGGCCTCTGCCCACTGGTTTGGGGGGAGGTCTGGCCATCCACTTGGGGTTGGCAGTGAGTGGAAGTTGAATCTGTATCGCTGGGATACAATGTTCAATACCCATCTGTCCTAGCTGATGTATTCCCAGTTTTTTGCATGCAGGACAAGTTTCCCTCCTAAGGGTGCAAGTTCTTTGGCAAGGTTTTTCTAAATGGCTTAGTGCAGTCAAGATAGTATCCGAGTTGTCTGTGCACGTCTAATAAGTGCAAAATTATTTCCCCCTTGTTTGGGGGGTTGGGAAAGAAGGTGGGAAGGTGTATGGCCTGGTTAAGGGTCACATCAGATACCACCTTGGACATAAAGGAGGGATTAGTCCTCAGGGAGACTCTGTCTGCATGGAAAATTATGAAGGGCTCGACAGCCATGACAGCTTGAAATTCTGAGACCCTTCTGGCAGAGGTGATGTTTAGTAGGAAGACAGTCTTCCAGGAGAGGTATTTCAATTCTGCTGAAGTGGCAGGTTTGAAAGGAGGTAAGGTCAGTTTCTCTAACACACAATTCAGGTCCCAGGGTAAAGTAGGAGTTCTTCTGGGAGGCCTGATATTAGAAGCCCCTCTGAGGAATTGCTTAACTAATGGATGAGAGAAGAGGGGTGGGTCTGAATCATAATGGGCAGAGATGGCCGAGGCATGGATTTTAATGGAGGAGAAGGAGAGGCCACTATTGAGCAACTCTGCTAAGTAATCCCAGATGAGGGGGATGGAAGGTTGGGAGGTACTTGCCCCTTTTGATTGCTTCCAGGAGCAGAATCTTTCCCATTTTCCTGCACAAGAATTTCTTGTGCTGGGCCTTCTGGCCTCTGTGATGATGCCCAAGACCTGTTTGCTTAACAGTGACTTCTTGTTAGGTTTTAATGTATGAGCCACGCTGAACGTTTGAAAGTCTGTAGGTCTGGGTGCAGTACCATCCCCCTCTCCTGGGTCAAGAGGTCTGACCTTAGGGGAAGCAGCTTGGAGGGCTGTAAGGTCAGACTGAGTAGTAAGGGGTACCAATGTTGTCTGGGCCAACCAGGAGCGATGAAGATGGCCTTTGGTCTCTCCTCTCTTATGTTGATCAGAACCTTGGAAAGAAGGGGAAGAGGAGGGTATGCGTACACAAAGAGGGAGCTCCAGGGGAAGGTCAAGGCATCCACCTTCCATGCTAGGAGGTGATACTCCCCAGTGCAAAACTTGTGCAGCTGGTGTTTGAGGTGCGAGGCAAAGAGGTCCAACTCTGAGTTCCCCCACTCCTGGGTGATTTGCAGAAAGATTTCTCTGTGAAGCTGCCATTCATGGGGGTCCAGTAAGTTTCTGCTAAGGTAGTCTGCCATAGTGTGTTGTTCAACTCTGGTAAGTACTGGGCAATTAGGTGTAGCCCCATGGAGGTGGCCATAAGCCACAGACTCATGGCTAACCTGCACGGGGGGGGGGGGGGGTAAGACTGGGTGCACCCCTGCTTGTTGATGTACCACATTACTGTGGTGTCTGTTTTTATAAGGAAGACCCTGGCCTGAGATAGGGTTGGAAGGAAGTCAGAGTGTTTTGCACTGCCATCATTTCTTTCTGGCTGATGTGCAAGTGGAGTTGCTGGGCATTCCAAGGGCCTTTGGTACACCTGCCTGCTAGGTGAGCGTCCGAAGCTATGTCTGAGGTGTCAGTGGTCATTGTCTGGCCAGAAGGGTGGAGAATGAAGAGAAGACCCTTGCTCATGGCACAGGCCTCTGCCCACCAGAAAAATTCATCCCTTATGCAAGGGATTAGTGTGAGGGTGGTCCCTAGGGAGCAAGAGTGCTGACACCAAAGGTCAAGTACCACTGAATCTTTCTCATGTGAAGCTTAGCGAGAGGGATAAGGAGGATGCACGATGCCATGTATCCCAGGGCTTGCAGGAACTTCCTCGTGTGAGGTGACTTCTGGAAGCCAGCTGGGTGAAGAAGAGAAGCAGAAAACTCTGCTTTTCTGGGGACAGGAAGGCCATTAGGATTGCTGCGTCTAGCATAGCTCCCAGGAAAACTATTTTCCTGGTCGGGTTTTGCTTTGATTTTTTTTCTCGTTGATGGTGAACCCTAGGGAAGTTAGGAGTTTTTTTGACAAAGAGAAGGCTCTTGAACAACTTTTCTTTGCTGTTTGCCTGAATAAGGCAGTCATACAGGTAAGGGGAAATCTGCATATTTCTCAGTCTGCAGAAAGCTATAGCCTAGGCCAAGTATTTGGTAAATACTCTGGGAGCAGTAGATAAGCCGAAGGGCAGTGCAGAGAACTGAAAATGCTGATTGTCTACTCTAAAGCACAGGAATTTTCTGCACGATTCCCTGATGGGGATGTGGAGGTAGGCATCTTTTAGGTCTAGTGTCACCAGCCAGGCATTTTGAGGGAGCATAGGCAGGAGCTGCAGCAAGGTTAGCATTTTGAATCTGGGGACTACCAAAGAGGTGTTCATTTTGGATAGATCCAGGATAGGGCGCCAAGTGCCCTCTTTTCTGGGAACAAGGAATAGACTAGAGTAAAAACCTTTTCCTGTTTGATCTGGAGGGACAGGTTCTATTGCCCCCGGGATATTAGGGTTTTTACCTGTCTTAATGCCTCTGCCCACTGGTTTGGAGGGAGGTCTGGGTACCCTCCTAGAATTGGGAGTTTGCTGAAGGAGAATCTGTATCCCTGAGAAATGATTTTTAAGACCCATTGGCCCTTGGTTATAGAGACCCAATTGACCTTGAAGAGAGTGAGCCTTCCTCCTAGTTTTAGATGAGTGAAAGGAGGGCAGAGGGGGGAGGGAGAGTCATTGTGAGTGCTTGCAATAGAAGCTTGGCTTAGAACTACCTATCGTGGAGGCAGAAGTGGTCCAGTGTTTGCTTCTTTGGGATGGGGGCCTGGATGTCCTGTCCCTGCGGGGCTTACTTTGGCCCTGTCTGCTGGGTGCAGGAAAGGCCCAGAGTTTAGAGGGGAAGTTCCTGCTAAAACTGGGTGGTTGAACTTGAAAGAAATCCTTTACTGTTTGCATAGATTTTGCTTTGTCTTCCTTTTTAAGCACCTCTTCTGCTTTTTCCCCAAATAGGTGTTCCTTATCTAGGGGTGCATCAATAAGTTTAGACTTGACATGATCAGGGAGAGGTTGTTCCTTCAGCCATGCATGTCTTTCTAACAGATCCTGTCACTGCTGTCCTGCTAGAGGCTTCTAGGGCATCATATCCACATTGTAATGAGTGCTTGGCCACTTGACAAGCAGAGTGTGGTAGTCCCGCCAGCTCTTTTGAGTTGGCACTGTCAGGGGAGGTAGCAATCTTCTGTTTTATTTTTTTCCAAAGTGTGTTGTTGATATTTTAAGATATGGAACTGTCAACTGAGTGCCCCGATAGCTAAGGTTGCAGAGGTGTACAATTTCTTACCCCATTTATCCAGAGCTCTGGAGTCTTTGTCAGAAGGAAGAGGGTTCTTGACAGAACTATTCTTAGCTCCTCTGGGTCCCTGTGTAATGACCTCAGGGTCTGCAGCAGGGTTCATGTACAGGTATTTGTGAGAATCCAGTACTCTGTAGTACCTGTCAGGTTTAGCTAGGGAAGGAGGCAGGGCATCAGGGGCTAAACTGGATTCAAGGAAACCATCATCCACCACTTCTAGAATAGGTGGGATAGCCAGGGGTCTGTGCTGGGGCAGGTCCAGAAACTCTCCAAGTCGTTTCTTTGACTGTGGGTATTCCTGAGATTCCCAATGAAAATGCTCTCTGAGGGAGTGAAGGGCTTCCTCAAAGGAGAGGTCCTCTGGAGGGGAGGCAGAGGGGATGGATTCCTCTGCATCTGAATCCTCAAACAGTTAAGGGCTGCTGTTCCTCTTCAAAGGCACAATATTCAGAATCCTCAGACTCTTGGTCTGTCAATTTCTGGTGAAGGAACCCTTTTCCTTTTAGGAGTGGGGCCTTGAGTACCTTGGATAAGGGAGATGAGATCCTCTGCCATTTTAAAAATTTGAGCTTGGGAAGGGGGAGCAGTAGCAAGATGGTGGCTAGAAGAAGATTTCCTAGGAGTGGCCTGGCTTCGAGGCCTAAGAATCTGTCTGTCCCTGAGGAACTGTAGTCTGAAGAGAATACGTCAGTTTTTGTCTAGAATTGGTAGTGCGAAAGACGACCTCGGAAGCCGGTGCCTGCATTATGGCTCCGGACCCAACCGAGGGAGAGAGAGCCAAAGGCTCGGAAGACAAAGTGGATTTCAGAGGCATACCAGACTCCAAAAAGGGTCTCGGCAGAGGCCTGTGTAGAAAGCAAGTCAAGCATCAGGGGCTGAGAAAAAAACCTCACTGAATTCTGGAGAAATGACAACTTGCTTAGCGGTAGCATCGTCAGAAGGCTTAGCCTTGTGTGGCCTGTCTCTATCTTTACGTTTTTTCGGAATGTTGGTGGATGGTTGGCTAATGGACGTCATATCGGAAATCTAAGACTGAATATGAAAATAATTGTCTACAAAAACAGCTCTACGGCGAATGTTTCTCGCATTAAATAGGGCACACAACTGGCAGTGAAGGACGTCGTGGTCTGGGCCTAGCAAAGGAACTCTAGGCGTAGGCAAGGTATGATGGGAATCATTGCTTCTAGATCCTGAGAATGTTGACACCATAGGCTTTTTAGATACCACTGTAGTTTCCTCACATGCAGTCTTGCATATGGAATTAGAAGAATGCAGGAGGCCATGAACCCCAAGGCTTGTAGTATTTGCCTTGCAGATAGCAGGGTTTTTGTGGCCACTTGTTTGAAGTAGGTTGTCAAATTAATTTGTTTCTCTGGTGTGAGGAAAGCCATCTGGGAAGTTGTATTCAAGCTTGCTCCCAGGAATATAATTTGACAGGGTACCAGGTGTGATTTCTTTTCGATTATGGTGTACCCCAGACAAGTTAGCACCCTTTGTACAAAGGCCAGATGATTCAAAAGTATGTCCTGGCTTTCTGCTTGAATTAAACAATCGTCCAGGTATGGGTATATTTGAATGTTTCTTTGCCAGCAAAATGCAATGACTGGAGCTAGGCACTTTGTGAATACCCTTGGCGCAGTAGATAAGCCAAAGGGCAGTGCAGAGAACTGATAGTGCGTGTAGCCTGCTTTGAAGTGAAGGTATCTTCTGCAAGATTCCCTAATTGGGATGTGCAGGTATGCTTCCTTTAAATCTAATGTTGCCAACCAGGCATCTTTGCCTAGCATAGGAAGTAACTGGTGAAGAGTCAGCATCTTGAATTTTGGAATCACCAAAAAGGTGTTTAGAGTAAACAGGTCCAGGATAGGACGCCATGAATTGACTTTTCTGGGTACCAGGTAAAGTCTTGAGTAGAAACCCGGTCCCTTTTCCTCTTCTGGCACCAAATGGATGGCCCCTATGCTTAAGAGAGAGAGTACTTGCTTTTGGGCCTCTACCCACTGATTTGGGGGTAGATCTGGCCAACCGCTTAGTGTTGGTAACGTGTGGAAGTGAAATCTGTATCCTTGGGACACTACATTTAAAACCCATTTGTCCTGGGTAATGAGCTCCCAGTTCTCTGCATGAAGAGCAATCTTTCCCTCCAAAGGGGCAGTCAGTTGAGAAGTGCTTGGAAGTTTTAAAAAGAAGTCACTGAGACAGTTTACCATAGGGGGGAGTTTTATTACTTCCAGATTTGGAAGTGGAGGTCCCCCACTGCTTAGTCCTGTGCGTACCCTGGGACTGAAGCCTGGGTGCTCTGCTGGATCTGGGTTTGGACTGAGAAGGTATGGAAGAGGCAGGAAAGGACCAATTCTTAGAAGGCCAATGCCTACTAAATCTTGGAGGTTGTGCTTGTAAAAAATCTTTAACAGTTTGCATAGATTTAGCTTTTTCCTCCATCTTAACAACTTCTGCCTTGTTGCCAAACAGGCAGTCCTGATTAAAGGGAGCATCCAGTAATTTAGCTTTAACATGATCTGGCAAGGATTGCTCCTTAAGCCAAACATGCCTTCTAAGTACAGGCCCAGTGTTAGCAGCCCTGCAAGATGCCTCTAGTGAATCAAAACCACATTGCAAAGTATGTTTTCCAACTTGTTCAGCAGAATGCATTAAATCCTGTAAATCCTTACTGATACTTTAACATATGAAACTGACAGTTTAAGGCCCTAATGGCCAAAGTTGCAGAGCCCTGGAATCTCTATCAGAGGGGGTAGGATTTTTTTGCAGTAGTAGCTTTAATGCCCCTGGGTTCCTGTGAAATGGTCTCAGGATCTGCAGTACGATTTCTGAAAAGTAACTTGTGAGAGTCAGGAACCCTGTAATATCTATCAGGTTTTCTTGGAGTAGGAGGTAAAGAGTCAGGGGCCAAGCTAAATTCTGAAAAGGCATCATCAACAATGTCTAGTACAAGAGGTATGGCTAAAGGCCTGTGCTGGGCAGAAGTAAGAAATCTCTAAGTCTCTTTTTAGAATCAGAGAAATCCTGACTTTCCCAATGAAAATGCTCCCTGAGAGTATGCAAGGTCTCACACCAAAAGAGAAATCCTCGGGGGGGGGGGGGGGGGGGGGAGAATAGAGTCCTCGGCATCAGAATCCTCACAGGTAGATAAGGGTAAATCCTGGTCATCAGAGGAAACAGAAATTTCAGAATCCTGGTCAGAAGTATCATAAGCAAACTCAGTCTTAGGTCTCTTAGAGGGGGAAGGTTGGCTTCCCTTGATTAAAGTAATAAGGTCTTCAGCCATTCTAATCATTTGTATTTTAGGCATAGAGACCTGACCATGCAGACTAGGCATCAGTTTTCTAGGCATGGTTCGAGTTTTAGACCTTGAAGAAGAAGATGGCGTCGGTTTAATTTGCAAGTCAGTAGGCCTGAATATACCCTCAGAAGCCGGTGTCTTGCACAGCGGCTCCAGACCATTCCAAGGTAGAGACATCCGCAGGTTCCAACAGTTGAAGCATCTCGCGGCATACCGGACTCCGAATGGGTCCCAGTAGAGGCCTTCGAATCAGAAGTAGTGGGTATCAGGGGCTGCGAAAGTGCCTCACTGAGTACTGGCGAACTGGCTTAGGAGAAGTGTCTTTGGCAGCTTTGGACCTAGGTGGCCTGTCTCTGTCTTTATCTTTGCGTTTTTTCGGAATATCGGCAGTCGAAAGGCTTACCGAAGACATATCAGGATAACTGAACCAAGTACCAAAATATTTAGAAGCGAAAATATACAGACAATGGACAGTTTGTGGTTTAAATAAGGCACAAAACAGACTGCGAGGTACGTCGTGGTCATGGCCTAGGCAAGGAATACAGTACAAATGAAAATCTTTATGAGATATTTGCTTTCCACAAGAAATGCAATTATTTACTTTTACGAACCAAAAACTGCAAACTTCAAAGTAAAACTCAAAAACGAACATTTATTTTGTAACTTGTTTGATGTCAGTTCCTGTGAATGTAACTGTTTTTTCTGAGGAAGTTCATGTAATAAATGAGTGAATGAAAGCGCTAAATCTATTCATTTTCTAGTGGTCATTGGATTTACACTTGAACACTGTTCATTTTTGAATTATTTACTTTTACTGACATCGGATTAGAGCAAGAAAAAGTTTCCCCAATGGGGTACTTAGCTTTTAGTTGAAGACTTCGGTTCTGAAACTCGAAAACAAAAATTTCAGGAATCTGCCGACCAGTACTTGCGATCACGGAAGAAGAGACAGCAACTGACACAGTATCCAAGACTTTGTTAATCAGGCCGACTGAGGGCTACTGCAAGCAGATAACCCAAATGTGATGACTGCAACAGAGAAACACAAACATCTGCTTCTGCTACGGGCTCCATGGCAAGACAGACTGATGTAATTATGTTGGCTGCCTTGCTTTATAGCACTGACAACCTGACGTCAAACTACATGCGACAGCAGCCAGCACACAAAAACATTGACTCTGGTATTCGGGCCGGCCGAGGGCTACCACAGCAGGGATAACCCACAGGTGATGACTGCAACAGTGAAATAAAAAGAACATCAGCAATAGTGATTAGCCAGACACCTGCTGTCATGGTAAGTTCTTACACAACTGTAACATGTTCTTATTAATCACTGTTGCAGTATTACTAACTACTATGAAGAGTTCCAAAACTTTCTAAGTGTCTAGGGAGAAGAAATGAGGAAGAGAACTGGAATCTAAGATTCTCTCCATGGTGGACCAAGCAAATCCAGCCCTAGCCCTAAAAATGGCATTGATCTTGTAACGTTTGGTAAAAATAGATATATGGAACCAAACAGCAATTCCAAAATGTATCAAGACATTTGAAAAATGATCTAGAAAAGGCAACAGCTGTGGTACACTGCACCTGGACCAAACCCAGAAGCTCCTTAACATGAAAAGAGTAACAAAAGGCAATGGCAGAATACATCCAATTAGAAATAGTTATCTAGAAACAGCTGGTGAGACTTTTGAACATACAACCCTTATTATGAGGTTAGGAAGATTATCACTCCAGTTCAAAGACAGCTCACTGACCACCTTAGGAATAAAAAGTGGGATAGTCCTGAGTTTAACCCTTTATGAAAAAAAAAAGGCCATCAGAGATTTGACTTCAGAAACCTTTTTGGCAGTTTCCAATAACAGGACTACCTCCAAAGTAGAAAAAAATTAGGTTAATAGGTTCAGAGATGTTTATTAGGATAACCACAACAAGGGTCGTTTTAAGCCTGGCCATGCATCCCAAATCTCTGGCAAGTTCTGGTATCTTTGATAAGTGTAAGCAGGGTCTTGGGAGATGAAACATTAACAAGCAGGGGCTTAGGCGATGAACCCTCTAAAGACTGCCTGCGTCCATCAGAGATATAGGTACCAAAGCCAGGGATGAATTCCCAGTTACCCATCAAATTATCCAAGTTAAACTTGAATTGGGTTAGGGAGGAACTCTGCCTCACATGGATGGGCAAGTCAGTTCCAGAGAAGGGGTAGTCACTGGGATACATACCTGTCTCTCCAGCGGGTCCTATTTATATCACAGGCAAGGTTTAAGTCTTTAGAATGGATAATTCTGGTGCTGTCTGTTTTGTGGAGGACCATCACAGTGGGGCTGACAATGTCCTGTATGCCAGGCATAGATCACCCCTCAACAGCCTGCAGGAAACAGAATACAGGGATAGGGTTTTGAGTTAGTTTGCATAGGACATTTTACTTACACTTTGTATTAATTTAGTGAGGAAACTCTGTAGATGCTCTAATTGTTGGATATGCCTAGTTAGGTACGTATTAAAGGAGCACTGTACTCAATGATAGGTCTGATGAATGCAGAATACAGTGGAACAATGACTTCCTTAGACCTAGATGCCATACCTTTGTTTACAAGTTGCTCAACATAGAATTATTTCCTCACTACTGTAGACATGTGATGGTCAAAGGCTAGATTACTGTCTGTGTGTGTCCCTAAGTCCCAGAGTACTGGGTTAACTCTAAGGGGTGTTTTGTCAATATGATACTTACCAGGAGTGGCTGATTTCCCGAAGGATACTATTACACATTTCTTGGCATTTAATGTTAGTCCATGGCTCTGACACCAGCTGTTTTGTCTGTGTCAGCCCTTTCTGGAGAACATGTGTCAGTGTGGGATTCAATGACAGCTCCTAATCTCCAATATTCTGCAAATTTAGTCAGCCAGAGACCAATGACATTGACCTTGACTTCAAAGAAGTTGTTGTGTCTTTCGGCTTTTCCCGGTTAGGGGTCGCCACAGCGGAACTCCGTTCCGTTAATGATTGGAAGTTGATTTTTACATGCCGAGTTGCCAGCCCTGACACACAACCTTCAATGAAGGTACGCCCATTCACGCATGTCTCCACGCAGAAGATGCTCTAGCTGAGAATCGAACCGGACTGTGTCTTACTGTGAGGCGACAACGCTACCACAGCACCACCACTGCGGATTCAAAGTAGTAAATCCCAAAAAGAAGCAATCCAAGGACTGATCCCTGAGGGACTCCATTTGTGACTTGACTCCTTGAAGAGGTGGACTCCCCAATTCTAACTTCCTGGGTCCTATCTGTTAGCTAGTTGGCTATCCACTGGGTGATGTACGGGTTTGTACCCAACCTCTTAAGTTTGTCAACAATATCTTAGTGGGGTATTGTGTAAAATGCCTTGGTCAAGGTAAGCAGTGTGAACCATTCTGCCCTCATCCATTGTGTTGGTGACCACCTCAATACTCACTACGTTGAGTAGGCATGAACTGCCCTTGATGAAACCAAATTGGGTTGGGTCCAGTGTCTGGAGGTTTATCATATCATTACTGAAAATTTCCATAATAATTCTTTCCATGGCTTTGCATATAAGACAAGTGAGACTTACAGGTCTGTAGTTTCCATGGTCTGTAAATGGCCCACCTTGATGCAGAAGAATGACGGTCGATGTTCTCCATTCATGAGGCATGAAGGCTGTTTGAAGGCTACAGTTAAACAGTAATTCCAGATGGCCTGATAGGCCCCGTTTCATGATATTTAAGGGCATCCTGGCATATTGTCTGTGCCTAGTGATGCAATGTCTTGGCCTTAGAGAGAGATTTAAGGACCTGCTCCCTTAGTGATAGCATGGGAGTTATATTTGATGGTATTTCCACAGGGAAGGTTGATGGGGAGAGAGGGGTAAAGTTGGAGATGAATTTGTCGGACAGTAGGTTTATTATATCTTCTGGTTCAGTATAAGTGGCTCCATTTACAATGAGTTCTGCACACAATTGTGTACTGCGCCTTTGAGGTTGTGGACACAACTAAAGAATGCCTTGTGGTTGTCCTTGGCCTGGAAGGCCAAATTTACCTCAAATTTGGCTTTGGAAGACTTTGTCATCAGAGTTATTTGTTTAGTTTGATGAGAGTGCTTTTATTCTGCTGGGTGCTGCACCTCCTAATTTTTGCCATAATTTTCTTCCTTCTGTTATATAGCCTATTAATTTTTTGATTCCAACAGGCTGGCTTATCTTTTAAGTTAGTTCTGTACTTCTTCTTGGTGAGCATGCAGCTATTAACATGCTTGTACGGGTTTCTCAGGGCTTATGGGGGCTTGAAATTTTGCCAGATTACCACAATAGCAGGAAGTTAGCCTTACAATAGTTCCTGAATATTCCAGGGGTAGCTGTGGGCCCAGGTTATATTTTTAATTCAAGAGAGACCATTTTGTGGTCCAACCTTAGGGGGTGTGCAGCACTCTACCATGTTAGTGAAGACCAGTATGGTTGCACCCCTGGTTGTACTGACAATCTGGTCCAGGGAGATTGTGTTTACAAAATCCGGGAATCTCTGTACCTGTACATTTGGTGTCGTATAGGATTCCCAGTTAATATTGGGGTAAAGTCACCCATAAATATGGTATTGCGTTGGATAGTGAGCATTTCCAATAAGTTTAAATATATGGTATGGGTTTGCTGGGTGATGGGGAAGGACCTATAGCTTGCAAGAAAGTGGTACTAGAGTCTGCCTATGGTGATTTGAACAATGAGTAGCTCAGGTGCATTGTCATGTTTGACCAGCCTTGAGGTATATTTATTTTTGACGTAAATCGAGACAACTCCACCATTAGTCCCGGTCTGTCTAGTAGCTGGTCTAAATGTGTGAAAGGTATTATAACCTTGCACTGTCGGTGTGCTCTCCATGGCTTTACACCATGTCTCGGTGACAGTACGTATGTCAACATTCTCTAGGGTGAAGACAGCTTCTAGGGAATGGAGTTTTTTTTGTTTAGACTCTAATTTACAGACTCTAAAGTTAGACATTAAAGACATACATCAGGTCCCAAGGAAGAAGGATGGATTTTCTACATGGCCTAATGTGAAGAACACCTTTAAAGAATGGTTTGATCTCAAAACATGAAGACAAAGGTAGATCAGAATGTCTGATGTGCTTTTATGGAAGCATATGCCAGCCCTGCATTGAGTAGCTCACACAAAGACAGAATTACAGGAAACCCCACTTCATAAGAGTCCTTATTCTTTTTGTGTCACCACATAGAAATTCTCTTTCATTTAGAAAAAAAGATTTTATAGGTGCAGGTTTCCTGTCTTCCTGTAATACCTGCAGCATGTCCTCTGAAAACTGGTGCAAAAAAGTTATTAGAATCTGATCAGCCAGATGGATCAGATTCAGAGTCTGGAAGTTCAGATTAATTAGAGAACCATTCTGCTGTATGAGAAAGTTTAACCTGTAACAATTTGTGGCAACTGCCCTGAGCCAGATAAAAGAAAACAGGGAGACAATGCTTCCTGTGTCAGAAGGGAATCGCCAGCAAGATTTTTTTGCCTTTTTTATTTTCAGGACAACCTAGTGAATCAGCAGCAGGGAAGAGAAAAGTACAGTTGTGTACACTTACCATAAATGTAGATGTTCGAGTGTATTCACTGTTGTATCATTACATTTGGGTTCCCCCCTGCTTGTTTATGTACCACATAACTGTGGTGTTGTCTGTCTTTACCAATAACTGTCCTGGAAGGATGTAGTCTTTGAAGGCTGTCAGGGAATTTTGTACAGCTAACATTTCTTTTTGGTTCATATGCAGGTGCATCTGACTCAGGTTCCATTTGCCATGAATGCACTGCCCTGCCAAGTGAGCCCCCCATGTATAGTCTGATGTGTCTGTTGCTTGGGTTTGGGCAGCAGGAGGTAGAGTGAAAGGGAGCCCCTTGTTGTGGTAGCAGGCCTCTGCCCACCAAAGGAACTCTGTCTTTATACAAGGAATGATAGGAATCACTGATTCCATGTCCTGAGAATGCTTACACCATAGGCTTTTTTAGATACCACTGTAGTTTCCTCATATGCAGTCTTGCATATAGAATTAATAGAATGCAAAAGGCCATGAACCCCAGGGCTTGCAGAATTTTCCTTGCAGATAGCTGGGTCTTTGTGGCCAGTAGTTTGAAGTAGGTTGTCAAATAAACTTATTTCTCTGGAGTGAGATAAGCCATCTGGGAAGTTGTGTTCAAGCTTGCTCCCAGGAATACAATCTGTTGGCAGGGTACTAGGTGAGATTTATTTTTGTTTACGGTGTACCCCAGTTAGGTTAGAAGATTCTTTACGAATGCCAGATGTTTTAATAGTAAGTCCTGGCTTTCTGCCTGAATCAGACAATCGTCCAGGTATGGGTATATTTGAATATTTCTCTGCCTGCAAATGCAATGGCCAGAGCTAAACATATTGTGAATACCCTGGGCGCAGTAGATAAGCCAAAGGGAAGTGCGCAGAGATCTGATAGTGCATGGAGTGTGCCCTGAAGCACAGGTATTTCCTACAAGATTCCCTTATTGGAATGTGCACGTAAGCTTCCTTTAGGTCTAAGTTTGCCAACCAGGCATCTTTGCCTAGCATAGGAAGCAGCTGTTGAAATTATGAATTTTGTGATTACCAAAAACTGTTTAGAATAGAGAGGTCCAGGATAGGATGCCAGGAGCTGTCTTTTCTGGGTACCAGGATAAGTCTTGAATAAAAACCTTGTCCCCTTTCTTCTGCTGGGACAGGCTGAATAGCCCTGATACTTAGAAGAGAGAACCTGCTGTTGAGCCCCTGTCCACTGATTTGGGGGTAGGTGTGGCCAACCGTATGGGGTTGGTAGGGTGTGGAAGTGGAATCTGTATCATTGGAAAACTATATTTAAAACCCATTTGTCCTGGGTAATGAGTTCCCAGTTTTTTGCATGCAAGGCGAGCTTTCCTCCTAAGGGAGCAGGCAGTTGAGCAGGGCTTGGAAGGGTTAAAGTTAAGTCATTGTGACATTTTTCCGTAGGGGGGTGTCTTACTACTTCCTGCTTTGGAAGTGGGAGCCCCCGACTGCTTAGGCCTGTGCGTAGCCTGAGACTGTAACCTAGGTGGTCTGCTGTTCCTGGGTTTGGACTGAGAAGGCCTGGAAGAGACTGGAAAGGACCAATTCTTTGAAAGCCAATGGCTACTAAATCTTGGAGGCTGTACTTGCAGGAAATCTTTACAGTTTGCATAGATTTAGCTTTTTCCTCCATCTTTTTGAGGACTACTTCCGCTTTGTTGCCAAACAGGTGGTCTTGGTTTAAGGGAGCATCCAGTAATTTAACTTTAACATGATCTGGCAAATTTTGCTCCTTAAGCCAAGCATGCCTTCTACAGAGTCAAACCCATATTGCAAAGTATGTTTACCAACTTGTTCAGCAGAATGCATTAAATCTTGTAATTCTTTGTGTTCAGCAGAGTCAGGAATCAACATCATTTTCTGTTTAAGTAGTCCCATAATATGCTGCTGGTACTTTAACATATGAAACTGGCAATTTAAAGCCCTAATGGCCAAAGTAGCAGAAGTGTATACCTTCTAACCCCATCTGTCCAAGGCTCTAGAATCTCCATCAGAAAGGGTAGGATTTTTGACAGCAGTAGCCTTAATGCCCTTTGGTCCTTGGGAAATGGTCTCTGGATCCGAAGTAGGATTCTTGAAGCGGAACTTGAGAGTCAGGTACTCTAATACCTGTCAGGTTTTCTGGTAGCTGGAGGTAAGGTGGCTAGGGACAGGCTAGATTTCAAGAAAGCATCATCTACAATGTCCAGAACAGGAGGGATAGCTAAAGGCCTGTGTTGAGGAAGGAGTAAGAATTCCCTAAGCCTCTTTTTGGAGTCAGAGTAATCCTGGCTTTCCCAGCGCAAATGCTCCCTAAGAGTGTGCAAGGTTTCACCAAAAGAAAAGACCTCTGGAGGAGAAGCAGAGGGAATGGAATCTTCTGCATCAAAATCCTCATTAGGTAGATAAGGGCAAATCCTGGTAATCAGAAGAAACAGAAATATCAGAATCCTGATCAGAAGAATCAGAAGGAAAATCTGTGCTAGGTCTCATAGAGGGGGAAGGCTGGCTTCCCCTAATTAAAGTAATAAGGTCTTCAGCCATTCTAAGCATTTGATTTTAGGCATATGAGCCTGACCATGCGGTTTGGACATCGGTTTTCTAGGCGTGGGTCGAGTTTTAGGCCTGGATGAAGAATATGGCGTCGCTTTAAAATGCAAGTTTGTAGGCCTGAATACACCCTCAGAAGACGGTGCCTGCACAGCGGCTCTGGACCCATCCAAGGTAGAGACATCTGCAGGTTCCATAGTCGAAGAAGCATCTTGCGGCATACCGGACTCCGAATGGGTCTCCATAGAGGCCTGCGAATCTGAAGTAGCGGTTATCAGGGGCTGCGAAAGCACCTCACTGAGTACCAACGGACTGGCGACTAGCTTAACGTACGCATCATCGGCAGTTTTGGACCTATGCAGTCTGTCTCTGTCTTTATCCTTATCTTTTTTCAGAATATCAGTAGTTGGATGGCTTACAGAAGCCATTTCTGGATAGTTATACAGAGTAACAAAATAATTTGCTGCACAAATAGACCTACGGCGAATAGTTCGGGAGTTGAATAAGGCACAAAACTGACAGCGAGGGACGTCATTGTCTGGGCCTAGGCAAGGAATGCAGTACGAATGGAAATCTTGATGAGGTATTTGCTTTCCACAGGTAAGACAATTGTTAACTTTTACTGACACTGGTTAAGAGCAAGAAAAAGGATCCCCAATGGGGTACTTAGCTTTTTTGAAGACTTCAGTTCTGAAACTCGAAAACGAAAATTTTAGGAGTTGGCCGACCAGCACTTGCAAACTGCTTCTGCTTCGGGCACCACGTGGCAAGAAAGACTGATGTAATGGCGTCGGCTGCATGTTTTATACCCCTGACCTGATGAAACAGAAGAAGAGACAGCATCCGATGCAGGAATCCAAGACTCTATTATTCAGGCCGGCTGAAGGCTACCTGTAGGCAGATAACCCAAATGTAATGACTGCAACAGTGAAACACAAAGAACATCAAGAGAATCTCCCCTTCCAGGAAAATGTCATAATATCCACTCCAAGTTTCTGGGCATGGAATCTTTGAACAAACAGTCTGAACAACGTGTTCTGATTCAAGACAGAGAAGAATCTGAAGAATATCCCACTGACGAGCAATATGCAGGATGACCTTTCTGTTCAACATCCATTCATAAGGCTCTGCCTGTGATGTGTTCAAGTAACCTACCAATGAATTACTCTGAAAAAATGTAAAATGCTTGAAGATAATGACTGTGCTGTATATGGCTATGTCAGAAACAGTCACTACCTACCTACAAAGGCAGTAAGATACTGCCCACCCTTGTTTATTAATGTGCCACACAACTGTGGTGTTGACTGTAAATATTTGAAGATTGCCCACAGACTAGGAGTGAAACATGGATTACAAGATTAAAATTAATGCCTTCATTTCCCCAATATCTATGCCTGTCTTGGAACATACACACCCTGAACCTTCACATTCATAGAACAGGCTCTCCAAGCCAGGCTGGCCACCTCTAACAAGGTTTTGGCAATGAGGAGAAACTAATAAAGGCAGCCTTGAAGTGAGAGATATCTGGGTGTTCCTTTTGATGTACATAAAGAGAGGAATTGGGAAGGTCACAAGATGGCAATGTTGTGTCCAAATTAATCTGAAATACCAGTGAACTTTCCTCATGTGGAATTTGTCCCCAGGAATCAAAACAGTAGCAGAGGTCATAAACTCCAGGCCTCTTGTGATCTCTCTTCTGGATGTCACATCTAAGGGAAGAAAGGACAAAGTATTTCTGTACAAAAGTCACCTTTCCTAAGGAAGAAAGACAAAGGCTGACAGAACTGAGCATACAACCCAGAAACACCAGATCCTGGGAGGAACAAGGCTGGATTTTTTGATGTTTAGGGGGAACCCTACAGAGAGAAGCACATTTACTGTAAAGTTGGGTTTTAGAAGAAGTTGCTTGCTCGTAGGAACCTGAAGAAGCAAATCGTCCAAGTATGGGAAAATCCAAATTCCACGTAGAATTGAAAATGATATTCGAAAACTGAAAACAATTACAACTTACTATGGTCCATATGGATTGCAATATGAAGATATATATTTTATGTCCATGGTAACTAAAAAGGCTCGAGGCAGCATCATGGGAAAGAGAGACTTCAGAGTATTCATTTTGAATTTTGGGACTTAGTAACAAGTTGATAAGGGAAAAATCTAGAACTTTCACTTTCCCTCTTTTCAGGGGACTAGGAAAATCCCTGAATAGAAAATCAGATCCCCTTATATGCGAAGGGACCAGTTTTATAGCTCCCTGGAGAAATAACTCCTTCAAAATTGGATGAATTAAGTGGAACTGGCTTGAAGGAACAAGAACACCAGATCTTTAAGGAAGAGAAAGCCATGACATCCTACAACCACTTTAAATGGCAGAAAAACCCAAAACTATCTTATGATTCATTCTCAAAGCTGAAAGGAATAAAGTTTCTTTGAAAGAGGCATTAGAATTAGACCAATACAGGAAGGGTGGGCAGCAGGCAGAGTCACAAAGAAGTTATGGCTTGTCAGGAAATGGAGATCGGGTCAGACCTCTTAAATTCCTGATTAGGTTTGTCCTGAGCATAAACCACTGGTTGCCACAACCAAATGCAAGCAGTGATTAAAGAAGGCTCCAAGATTAAGAGAGAGCAGGCTGAAGACCTGGAACTTGAGTGCATATATAGCACAACAGTTCAAGGAATTATTCAGGGCTCTAGCACCTCGAGGGCAGGAACAAATATGTGGAGTTAAAGAGGAATGGCAGTGTCATAAAAAAAGCAAGTGTAAGGACTACAGAACAGATATGCAGCCAAGTCAGGTATGGAAATAAGGTACAAAAGGAAAGCTGGTGGTTGGATGCAGGAAGTCATCAAA
Source organism: Protopterus annectens (assembly GCF_019279795.1). Classification (NCBI taxonomy): domain Eukaryota; kingdom Metazoa; phylum Chordata; order Ceratodontiformes; family Protopteridae; genus Protopterus; species Protopterus annectens. The sequence goes on along the minus strand of NC_056740.1, from coordinate 251,900,422 downwards.
AGAAACCAGGAGTGTAAGAAAAAGTGGGAGACTGAAAAGACAGAACAGGCGAGGAAGAAATACTGGTTCCCTAATAAAGGAGTTGCAGTAGTAGAGAAAGTACGGTTGTGTACACTTACCATAAATATCGATGTTCGAGTGTATTCGCTGTTGTAGTCATTACATTTCTTCCATGAAGTCAGGCCGTCAGGGGTATAAAACATGCAGCCGACGCCATTACATCAGTTTTTCTTGCCCCAGATGTCAGGTGCCCCCTTAATTGGGAGCAAATAAACACAAAAACAAAAAGGTATACCTCAAACCAAAAGCAAATAAACCAAAAAAAGGCTTTTAAGCATAATAAAGGAAAGGAGAGGTATAGTCAGAAAAAACTAGGGGGCTGGAGGGAGGGTAACCAGGACTTACAGTGAATACACTCGAACATCTACATTTATGTTAAGTGTACACAACCGTACTATGTTCTTCATGTTCCACTGTTGCAGTCATTACATTTGGGTAGATTCCCAAAGCTATGGTTGGGAGGAGGAGTTTATACAGCATTAGGGCCAGCTATAAGGCCCTGCAAGACAGCAGTGGCATAGCCAGCTCTGGATTTAGAGAAAATTGGTAAATGATAGTGCTTGGTGAAAGTATGTACAGAACTCCAGGTAGCAGCTTCTAGGATATCCCTGGTAGGAACACCTCTGAGAAAGGCAGCAGAAGTAGATGCAGCCCTGGTGGAGTGAGATCTGGTCCCCTGGGGGATAGGTTTTCCATGGTGTTTATAGCAGAAATTAATGCAATGGCTTATCCATTTAGAAATGGTTCGTTTTGAAATAGCCTTCCCCTCTGTCCCTGCAGCAAATGCTACCAGCAATTGTTCAGATTTTCTTCAAGATTTAGTCCTGTCAAAGTAGAATCTTAGGTGTCTGAGCACATTCAAGGAACGCAGAATCCGTTCCCCTTTGTTCTGTGGACTGGGGAAGAAGGTCGGCAAATGAATGGACTGATTAAGAGCCACACTGGAAACCACCTTGGGCATGAAGGATGGATTGGTCCTGAGAGATACCCTGTCCGTATGAAAGATGATTAAAGACTCCACTGCCATAAGGGCCTGTAATTCAGATATCCTTCTAGCTGAAGTGATTGCTAAAAGGAAGGCTGTTTTCCAAGAAAGAAATTTTAAGTCTGCAGTAGCAGCTGGCTCGAAAGGAGGTAGAGTGAGCTTCTCCAAAACAAAGTTAAGATCCCAGGCAGGAATAGGAGCTCTCCTGGGAGGTCTCAAGTTTTTTGCTCCTCTGAGATGCTGCTTGAGCAGAGGATGAGAGAAAAGGGGTGGTTCTGTGTTATTGTGAGCTGAAATAGCTGAGGCATGGATTTTAATTGAGGAAAAAGACAGACCCTTGTGAATCATCTCAGTTAAGTATTGCAAAATCTGAGGTAAATTGGGCGCTGCTGTGCTCATCCCTAAAGATTGGTTCCAGGCACAGATCTTTTCCATTTGTCAGCATAAGATTTTCTAGTACTAGGTCTCCTTGTCTCCAAGATAACATCCATCACACGTTTGCTGAGGGATGATAAGGGTGAATTTAAGTGATTAGCCAGGCTGCAAGGTTCAATGTTGGAAGATGAGGGTGCAGAATTTAGTTCTCCTGCTGAGACAGCAGGGAAGGGGTCTGAGGCAGGTGCCATGGAGATATTTGCGACACACTGCGCAGGAGGGGGTACCAGTGTTGGCGCGGCCAGTCTGCAGCAATCAAAATCATCCTTGGTTTGTCCTGTTTGCCTTTTACTACAACTTTGGAGAGCAGAGGCAGAGGGGGAAAGGCGTAGACTGATAGGTTTTTCAAGCTGAAGGACAGTTCATCCACTTTCCAGGCTTGTTTGTGGGAAGTCCTTGCGCAAAACCTGTCCAACTGGTAGTTCTGGGGGAAGGCAAATAGATCTATGTCTGGGCTGCCCCATTCGCTTGTCAACATGTTGAAAATCCGTGGTTCCACTTTCCACTCGTGTGGGTCCATGAGGTTTATGCTTGGTCTGTCTGCCAGTGTATTCAAATTTCCTGGCAGGAATTGAGCTTGTAGATGCACTTGGTAGCACAAGGCTGTACTCCACAATGCCATGGCTAGTCTGCAGAGGGGGTAGGAATGTGTACCTCTCTGCTTGTTTATGTACCACATAACCATGGTGTTGTCCGTCTTTACCATTAGTTGTCCTGGAAGAATGTAGTCCTTGAAGGCTGTCAGAGCATTCTGTACAGGTAACATTTATTTTTGATTGATATGTAGGTGGCACTTGATTTGGGTTCCATTTGCCCTGAATGCACTTCCCTGCCAGGTGAGCCCCCAATGCATAGTCTGATGCATTTGTAGTTAGGGTTTGGGCGGCAGGGGGTAGTGTGAATGGTAGTCCCTTGTTTTGGTGGCAGTCTTCTGCCCGCCATAGGAACTCTAGGCATAGGGCACGGTATGATAGGAATCATTGTTTCCAGGCTGTGACAATGTTGACTTCATAGACCTTTTAGATACCACTGTAGTTTCCTCATATGCAGTCTTGCATTTGGAATTAAAAGAATGCAGGAGGCCAAGGACACCAAGGCTTGCAGCATTTGTCTTGCAGATAGCAGGGTTTTTGTGGCCACTTGTTTGAAGTAAGTTACCAAATGAATTTGCTTCTCTGGCGTGAGGAAAGCCATCTGGGCAGTTGTATTCAAGCTTGCACCCAGGAATGCAATCTGTTGACAGGGTACCAGTTGAGATTTCTTTTCGTTTATAGTGTACCCCAGACAAGTTAGCACCCTTTTTACAAATGCCAGAGGATTTAGAAGTATGCCCTGGTTTTCTGCCTCAATTAGACAATCGTCCAGGTATGGGTATATTTGAATATTTCTTTGCTTGCAAAATGCAACTGGAGCCAGGCACTTTGTGAATATCCTGGGCGCAGTAGATGAGCCAAAGGGCAGTGCAGAGAACTGATAATGCAAGTAGCCTGCTTTGAAGCGTAAGTATCTCCTGCAAGATTCCCTGATTGGGATGTGCAGGTATGCTTCTTTTAAATCCAGAGTTGCCAATCAGGCGTCTTTGCCTAGTATAAAGTAACTGGAGAAGAGTCAGCATCTTGTATTTTGGAATCTCCAGAAAGGTGTTTAGAGTAGACAGGTCCAGGATTGGACGCCATGATTTGTCTTTTCTGGCTACCAGAGAAAGCCTGGAATAGAAACCTTGTCCTTTTTCCTCTTCTGGTACCAGTTGAATAGCCCCCCCATGCTTAAAAGGGAAAGTACCTGTTTTTGAGCCACTGCCCACTGATTTGGGGGCAGGTCTGGCCACCCGTTTGGTGTTGGCAATGTGTGGAAATGAAATCTGTATCCCTGGGACACTATATTTAAGACCCATTTGTCCTGGGTTATGAGTTCCCAGTTCTTTGCATGAAGAGCAATCTTTCCCCCCAAAGGGGCGGTTAAAAGATAAGTGCTTGGTAATTTTAAAAGGAAGTCATTGAGACTGTTTACTATAGGTGGTGTCCTGTTATTTCCAGATTTGGAAGTGGAGGCCCCCCACTGCTTAATTCTGAGAGTCCCCTGGGACTGAAACCTGGGGTGTTTGCTGTGTCTGGGTTTGACTTGAGAGGATCTGGAAGGGGCTGGAAAGGACCAATTCTTAGTAGCCCAGTGCCTACTAAATCTTGGAGGTTGCACTTGTAAGAAATCTTTAACAGTTTGCATAGATTTAGCTTTATCTTCCATTTTTTTTAGAACTTTTTCAGCCTTATTGCCAAAGAGGCGGTCCTGATTTAAAGGAGCATCCAACAATTTAGCTTTAACATGATCAAGCAAAGATAGCTCCTTAAGCCAAGCATGCCTTCTAAGCACAAACACAGTAAAGTACAGTTGTGTACTTCCCATAAATGTAGATGTTTGAGTGTATTCCCTGATGCAGTCATTACATTTGGGTAATCTGCTGGCAGGTTGCCCTCAGTCGGCCTGAATTCCAAAGTCTTGGGTCCTGAATTGGTTGCTGTCTTCTCTTCCATGACATCAGTTCGTCAGGGGGTATAAAACAAGCAGCCGACGCCATTTTCTTTAGTTTGTCTTGCCCCCGATGTCATGTGCCCCCAAAAAGGTAGCAATATTCTAAATATTTATATTTATATATATATATATATATATATATATATATATATATATATATATGCATCAATATAAACTTTACCTTCATCTACAAGCAAATACACCCCATAGGTTGTAGAAGATAAAGGAAAAATAAACTGTGGAATGACAGGGGGAAGGCGGGAGGGTAACCAGGACTGCAACAGTGAATACACTCGAACATCTACATTTATGGTAAGTGTACACAACTATACTATGTGCTTCGTGTTTCACTGTTGCAGTCATTACATTTGGGTAGAATCCCAAAGCTATGGTTGGGAGGCTGGAGCTAAACAGCATTAGGTGAGGCTATAAGGCCCTGCAGCACTGCAGTGGCAAAGTCTGCCCTGGACTTAGAGAGGCAAATGGTAATGCTTTGTAAAGGTGTGAACAGAACTCCAAGTAGCAGCCTCTAGAATGTCCTTGGTTGGTACTCCTCTGAGAAAGGCTGCTGAAGTAGCTGCAGCCCTGGTGGAGTGAGACCTAATGCCCTTGGGCACAGGTTTGCCATGGTGTAAGTAGCAGAAACGGATGCAATGGCTTATCCACTTTGAAATTGTCTGCTTTAAAATAGCCTTTTCTTCTGATCCTGCAGCATATGACACTGGTAATCGCTCGTTTTTTCTTAGAGCTTTAGTCCTGCTTAACGTTGTAATCAAGGTTTTAATATGTGATTTTTAAGGAATTTTGATTATGAGGTTGCGTGCATTTTACTTAAAGCATAGTAATGATTTAACCCCAGGGCAATGAATTTGTTTTTTAACCAATTAAGTAATTATATAATTATTAGATTAATTACGTTGTATATACATATATATATATATATATATATATATATATATATATATATATATATATATAAGGTGTTTTTGTATGTAAAATTGTCTGATGAAGTTGGGGTATTAGCCCCTTCGAAAGCGCTCACAATTGAAGTCGTGTTTAACTGGCTGATGCAAGTTTTACTACTTTCGTGACCACCCTGTTTGTGTTTAAGTTTTACTTGTTCAATTTCTTCAGTTTGTTCGTAATGCCGGGTGAAAACAGAGTCGTTACACAGCAAAATGCAGTATCCACACAGCCGTTGTTTTCACAAGTGGATAGTCCTGGGTCAGGAATTAGTCCTATCCCCTCCGAGGCGAATGCCCTGGGGAATCTAACTGCTCTAGTTAATTTACTGCTTGGGTGAGTTGAAGCCCTAACACAGAAAGTGGATGCAGAAGCAAGGCAGAGTTCTTGTCAGCCTGGGGTCAACATGCGAAGAGAAGCCGGTAACTTTCAAGCCCCCAACGGAGTGGGGAGGTCGCAGCAGGAAATGCCTAATAGTAATGGTATACATATGGAAGGAGAACATGCAAACGCTCCAGTTCCGGTGTCCGGGAACCAACAGAGCCATAGTTTGCATCAAGTGGCACCAGTATCGGCTTCTAACATTCCTTCTATGGCGAATTATCTTAACAATTAGGATTTTTTCACAAATAACGCCGGAGCAGACAGAAGTAAACCCAGAAGGTAGGGTGAGTACTCTTTCTGAAATGCTTAACAATTTTGATCGTAAATAAGCTGCAACTTGAAGTAGCGTACTTGCAGCAGTGCATTTCTAAGAAGATTGTTCCGAAGGGGATATGACAATGGCGTTACCCAGTCGGTCTTATCAAAAATTCAACCTTCCACCTAGAACTTTTAGCCCTGTTTGATCGGCAGGGTTTTGAATTCCTACTTTCTTTAATCAATTTCTATAATGCCAAAATTTGTAACTTAAAAGGGGAACTGGAAATACTCGAGCACTCAATATGCGATGACAATGACTTTCCTAAATGTAAGTATAACTACACAAGACTTTTTACTAGCATTGAGGCCACCCTAAGTAAACTATTGGTCAACAAAAAAAGAAAAATTGATAGAGACATTAAAGAATATACAAGCAAAAGAGCTTACCCCCTCCCCCAGTGGTTTCACAAATACACTTTGGTAATGGATTACCCAATAATAGGGTAGCCCAAATGGATGCCATAGTTGAAAACATGGATGCTGAATCCCCCCCTGTGTGACACAGTAGGCAGATTAAGAACAACAATAACAATAATAATAATGTTGGACAAGGTGATACCCAACAACAGGGTAATGCAATTAGCACTACCTCAAATGATAATCAGGGTAGTCGCAGGGTGGGGAATGGGAGAAATGGTAACCAGAGCAACTGGAACTCAGGGCAGAGGAGGAATCGGAAAAATCAGCGGAGGAGATAACAGAACAGCTAGAGACACCACAAACTTTCCTCAGTTTACAGGGGGACTTTAAAGTATATAATTATACAGTTCTGTCAATTGATCAATCTCCAATTGAGTTTTTTGCTAAAGGCTTGTCCTTTGCACCTGATAGAAGGGATGACTTAGTTAGAACCATTATTGATCTCAAGCTTTTTGTACGCAAATTGAATTTAGCTTTCACCATGGGTACTAATTCTACACTTTTGAACACGTTGAGAGTTTCTAATGTTTTTAATCTTCCTCTACATGGTGCTTTGAGTACTTTTGAGAAAATGTGTGAAATTGATTTGCGATCATGTTTAAATTCCATGTCAGACATACAAGTTATTAATTTAAATATCACTAAAAATCAAATGGAATTTATTCAGCTTCTCAACCAGTGTAAAGTAAGAATGATGAAGCCAGACAAGGGAGGGGGGGGCTTGTCTTTATGGACCAATTTGAATATGAAACAAGAATGTTGAATTATTTATCTTCAGAAGCATATTCTCAAGCTAGATTAAATGAGGTCAATTCTGCATACAAAAAGATTAGAGGTGCTCTGGATAATTTATTTTTGGAGGGAAGCATTAATATTGACGTATATCAATATTTGTCTATGCCAGCTCCAAGGATCACAACTATCTTTGGTGCACCTAAGATGCACAAAAATTGGCAAACCCACCTTTTAGGCTAATTGTAGATGGAAGGGGGTCCATCACTTATGCTTGTGCTAAGTATGTAGACAATATTTAGAAACCCCTGATACAAGATGAGCCACAGATTTGTAGGGACTCATGGAGTTTTCTGGAAAATATAAATCAGCTCGAATATCATGATCAATACATATTTTTAGTTATTGTTATCAAAGATTTATATACTGTTATTCCTCAGCAGTTAGGAGTAGAATGGACTAGGAATTTCATGCTATACAAAAAGATGGATAATGCAAGCATTTACCTAGTCGAAACACTATTGGATATTATATTATCTAACAATTATTTAGTGTTTAATGGGCAAGTTTTTCTCCAAAATACCGGGATCGCCATGGGCTCCCCATGTGGAGGTAGTTTTGCCAATAGTGTCATGGCATATTGGGAACAGTTTCTTTTGTTTAATAATAGTATGTTTCTGGACCACGTTGTATGGTATACAAGATACCAGGATGATATGAGTCTCATTTGGAAAGGGCACATAGATTTAATCGAGAGTTTCATCCTAAGTATCACGGAGTTCCTTGAATTTACATACACTATTGGTGTGGACGACATTAATTATTTGGATGTTCAAGTTAGTAAAGACAAAATTAATCATAAGTTTAAGTCCACAATTTATAGGAAACCCATGTACTCGAATGCTTTATGACATTTTTCTAGCAGTCACCCTTACCACCAGAAAAAAGCGGTGGTTGAGGGTCAGTTTGTAAGAGCAGCACGGATGGTGTCGGATGATTACGACTACCTTGATGAATGTGAAAAAATTACAATAATGTTCACCAATAGGGGGTATCCAGAAATGTTAGTTAATGACATTTGTCACGAAGTAAGTATAAAAAGGAATTCATGACATTTTAAATCCCTATTATGCGCAACTAGTGCTAGTGAAAGCATAAGAGTCCAGGTGGAAACTAACAGTATAGAAAGTAGTAATAACAGGAACCCAGGCCTCAACGTTTTCTTTACTTATAGTTTGGATTATAAGAAAATTAAAGATATTTTTGTCAAAAATTGGGCCATAATTCTAGAAGACCATACATTAAGTAAGGCTACAGGGTTACAAGAAGAAGTTATGTACTCACCATAACGTTCGATGTATGTAGTCCATCTCGCCTCACATTCTTACCTGTGGGTTTGGAGCCGAATATCAGCTCCGACTCGGCCGATTTTACTAGCTCGAAGTCTTTCATTGGCTGGGCTAAGCAGGTATCCCATGGTGCACTGCTCCATATCCCCAGATCTAGTTTGCTGCGAAACTCATTTATACTCCATGCACACATCACATCCAGATAAAGAATAAGCTAAGCAAGGGAACTCTGCAGATGACAACCTAACCTCCAAATCCTCCAGGAAGGGGGTAGGTGGGAGGGTAAGAAAGAATGTGAGGCGAGATGGACTACATACATCGAACGTTATGGTGAGTACATAACTTCTTGATGTTATGTAGTCCTATCTCGCCTACATTCTTACCCGTGGGACAGCGTCCCTAGCAGCACCTACATCCTGGGTGGCTCATAGGAAAATACTCCTGAGAACTGTGGAGCCAAAGGAAGACCTGCCCCTGGAGACCACGTCCAATTTGTAATGAGAAACAAAGGTGTGAGGAGAAGCCCAAGTAGCTGCAGCACATGTATCATCCATTGACAATCTGGTTTGATAGGCTGTGGATGTGGAAACAGCCCGAGTAGAGTGAGCCTTGACCGGAAATTTTAGATCTCTACCTCCTGCTTGATAGATGAAAGAAATACAACTAGATATCCATCTAGACAGTGTGACCCTGGATACTGGGGAACCCCTTCGGTTTTCCCAAAAAGAAACAAAAAGTTGGTCCGACTTCCGGATATCTTTTGTTCAGTGTAGATAGAAGCGTAATTGTCTATGTACATCCAACTGGTGAAATCTAAATTCTGCCTTGTTAGAAAAATGGGGAAAGAAAACAGGCAACTCAATGGACTGATTTAGGTTAGACACGGAAGCCATTTTAGGAAGGAACGAGGGATTTCGTCTGAGAGAGACCCTGTCTTTATGGAAGATTAAATATGGAGGTTTGATAGAGGGGGCTTGAATTTCTGAAACTCGCATTGTTGAAGTGATTGCTGTTAAGAAGGCTGTTTTCCAGGTCAAGAATTTCAATTTGCAGGTAGCTGCAGGCTCAAAAGGTGGTAAAGTAAGGGCTTGTAGAACAAAATTGAGATCCCAGGGCATGATGGGTTCGGACACCGGTGGATGGAGCAACAGAGTACCTTTCAGGAACGCCTTGCATAGTCTATGCGCCATGAGACTAGGCTCATTCGCTACGTGGAAATTAGAGATCGCCGCCAGTTGAACTTTGATGGTGGCTGATGCGGAACCCTGATGGAAAAGCATAGACAAAAACTCCAGAACTGAAGCTACTGGAGCTGTGTAAGGATCAATGCCTCTGGAATGTGCCCAGATAGAAAACCTTTTCCACTTACTATAATAAATCTTCCTAGTGGATGGTTTATGAGAGGACGATAATATATGAACCACTTCCGGAGACAAATTATGAAGTCTGACTAACGATGGAAGTGGGGTAGCCAGGCTGTCAACCGGAGGGTCATCAGGGAGGGGTGGAACTATCCCGGCGTGTTAGTAAATCTGGTTGAAGGTCCAGAGTCCAAGGAGTGTCCACAGTGAATTGCTGAAGAAAGGGGAGCCAAACTTGGTGAGGCCAGTGTGGAGCAATCAGAATCATTCTGCTTCCCAAGGATAGCGCTTTCTGAATCACCTGTGACAGCAAGGGAAATGGAGGGAAAGCATAAAGCAGACCGGAGGGCCAATCGTGAACCAGAGCGTCCCTGGGTGACTCTCCCTGTGGGGGGATCAGCGTGAAGTAGTTGCTGCATTTTGCATTGAGGGGGCTGGCAAAAAGGTCACAGCAAGGCTGACCCCATCTGCTGAAGATTCGCTCTGCAACCAGGCGATTCAGGAACCACTCGTAAGGCATCAGGATAGCTCTTGCTCAGTTTGTCCGCAATCATGTTGGACTTCCCCGGAATGTGCGTTGCCACCAGAAACCGTTGGGAAGTTACTGCCCAATGCCACACTCGCATGGCCTCTCTGCACAGAGGGTAAGATCTGGTTCCCCCTTGCTTGTTTAGATACCACACTACTGACATGTTGTCTGAGCGTATCGCAATCGTCCCTAGAGGAAGAACACTCTGAAGTGCCTGCAACGCAAGAAGCACTGCTCTCATCTCTAGGACGTTTATATGCAGATGTATCTCGTGCTCTTGCCACGGGCCTTGGACTGTCCTGCCAAGATAATGCCCCCCCACCCCATCTGGGAGGCGTCCATGGTCACCGTGGCAACCGGGATGGGTGGAACAAAGGGCTTTCCCCTGTTCAAATTGTTGGTGCACAGCCACCAACCGAGGTCCTGCTTGCATCTGTCCGTGAGTAAGATGGGATTTGACAGTGGAAGTCTTTGGAGAGACCATTGAACAAAGAGGAGCCATTGGAGAATTCTCATGTGTAATCTCGCTAGAGGGACCAACATGATTGTTGCTGCATGGTCCCTAGGAGCTGGAGAACCCATCTTGCCTTCGCTTGTATCAGGGGCATCAGCATGTGTATCTGTTGTTGTAATACTCTGATATTTTCCTGCAGTAAAAATGCTCGCATTCGAATGGTGTCTAATTCTGCTCCTATAAAGGTGGCACGCTGTGAGGGCAATAAGGCAGATTTTTCCCAATTTGTTGTTATACCCGACTGGTGACATAGATTGATGGTACCGTCCCTGGTTTGAACTAGTTGATAACTGGTGGGAGCAGTAAGGAGCCAGTCGTCCAGATACGGAAGCACCTGGAATCCCTGACGTCTCAAGTGAGCCGTCACCACCGCCAAACACTTGGTGAACCCCCTGGGGGCTGGGTGAGACCAAAGGGCAGGGCTCGAAATTGGAAATGACTGGCTCCCAGCTGGAAGCGTAGGTGACTCCAGGATGCTCTGTCCATTTTCACATGGTAGTAAGCATCCTTGAGGTCGATGGAGCACATCCATACTTCCTCTCCCAACAATGGGAGAATCGATTGTAGTGTGACCATACGGAACTTGGACTTGTGTATGTAGTTGTTCAGTTGGCTGAGATCTAGTATGGGTCTGAGGTCCCCTGTTCTTTTCGGCACCAAAAAGAATCTTGAGTAAGTCCCTAATCCGATTTGTTATGAGTGGACACACTGGATGGCTCCTTTTCTTAGCAGCTGTGAGACCTCTGAGGCTGCTTGATCCCTTTGACTGGGTGGTACGTCTGGGATTTTTCTGATTGGCAGGGGATCTGATGAGAACGGAATGATATAACCCCCGGAAATTATACGCAATAACCATCTGTCCTGGGTAATGCTTTCCCAGGCTTCCGGACACAAGGAAATTCGACCCCCGACTGGCTCCGGATAAGCACAGTCGGGCACACCCTCAGGAACGAGAGTATGGAGAGCCACGAAAGGAATCGCAGTCTCCCGAATTGCGGGGGCCCCCTCTGCCTCTGGGGAGATGTCTCCCTGAATAACCCCCCCTCCCCTGCCTCTGGAGGGGGGGTTCACCTTGTGCGGCAGGAAAAAACCTCTGATTTCTTGAACCCCCCCCCCCGCTGGGCCTTGAGATAAGGCCTAGAAGGAAGGGAAAAATGGACCCCTACAGCAGACAGGGTCTTTCCCTCTTGCTTGCACCTGGTGAGGGTGTCTTTCACTTTGGTCTCAAACAAGGAGGAACCATCAAAGGGGACATCAGTGAAGGAAGACTTGAAGGCCACCGCAAAGTGACAGGCGCAGCCAGGCTTGCCTTCTAAGGGCGACCCCTGAGCTTGCCACCCTACTCGCTCCCTCGGCTGCATACGAAACGAGCCGCATGGATGAGTTGACAATGGAGTTGAGGGTAGATACCTGGGCGTTAACCGTCTGAGCCACCACCTCAGGAACGTTACCCGCAAGAGTTTCTCCTCTGAGGAGATCTCTCTGGAGCCAAGTGAAGTGAGACAGGTAAATTCAGCGACCGTAATGTAAAGGTTGCTGACGAAAGGGTACGCTTCCTGTACCGATCCATGGTCCTAGGCTCCTTGTTAGGAGGATGGAGGGATGAAGAAGACTCTGCTACTTCCTTCTGGGTGGCTGCTGCCACCACCATGGCATCTACAGGGACTCCTTTAGACAGAAACTCTTTGCCCTGGGGGGCGGAAAGAAACTTGTTGGGATGCCTGGGCATGGGCTCCACAGAATCAGGGTTCTCCCCACACCCTTTGACAAATCAGGTCAAGGAGTTCGAAGGGTGGAGACACCCAGGAGGCAGAGGGTTGAGCACCAAAAGCCTTAAGGAATACTGACTCCTCCTCGGAAGGGGCTTTGGAAGGCCAGTCACCTCTTTGTTTCAGTATCTCCAGGATATCGGAGAAGGAAACATCATCAGAGGATGACTTGGGGGACCCCTCCGATTCCTCGAGGTCAGTATCAACGGTGAGGGAATCATCTTGGGAGTCTATGTGCTTCCTCTTGCACGTTTTCTTTCTGGGGTCTCCTCAGGCACGAACTCTGAGGAACTCTCAGAAATTTGGGGACCACTCGTGGGGGTATCCCTAGGGCCTGGTGCTCTGCTGTCCATGGATGGGTGATGATCAGAAGCTCTCACCGGAGTGGTGGGGGACAGAGTGACCGACCCACCTGATGTAGCTGATGATCTGGCCAGCGCAGTCCGCATAGCCTCAAAGGCTGCCCCCCTCGAATCTGAGGAGCGACCAGTCTCCGAAGCCATGACGGGGGTCGGAGTTCCCGGAGCCGATGCACCGAGAGGGAGGCTCGGGACCGAAATAAGCCCACAGATGTCCCCCTCGGGGCCGACCGAGGAATCCCGAGTCCCGAACCCCAAAGACGGAGCCGATGGGGTCGGAGCCGATGCCGGTACCGATGGAGACAAATGGGGCATCGGAGCCGGCCTAGAACCATCACATGGCGTGGGACACTCTGGCTCCGAAGACAGAGATGCGCTCGGAGGAATGAGCGAAGACGGGGTCGAGACGGGCTCCGGAGCCGACTGGGTCGGAGCCGAAAACAATTTCGCCAAAACCGGTGACTGGAAGAGCTTCTGAACCACCCTATCAACATCCACATCCGAAAGGTTCCTGGAGGATTTGGAGGACAGGGATGGAGAATGAGATCTCCTTCCAGGAGAAGCTGGTCTGATACTGGGCGATCGACTCCTGGGAGGTTCCAATACAATTGGAGCCGACGCCGGTTCCGTCAATATCGATCCTTCCTTCGGCCCCGAGGACAGTGGAGCCGAGGAGGTCGATGCAGTTTTAGAGATTTAGGCTTCGATGAGGCTGACATAGCCGGAGATCTCTTTTTTGGCTTGCCAGATTTTGACTTTCCAGAGGAAGACGAGTCCATAGCCTCTTCAAAAGAGGGTTTCAATAGTCCCTTTAAGATTAGCTTATTCTTTCTTTCTTGGAGAACTCTAGGACTGAATGCGTGGCAAAAACTGCAGGACTGCTGCAGATGGATTGCTCCCAAGCAATAGACGCAAATGGAATGGCCATCTGTAATGGACACTTTATACCCACATTTAGAGGACTTCTTAAACCTGAAGGTTTGTGCTCCTTGATATCCTTAGACATCTCAATTACAACGCCCACAGCGCAAAACCAATTCTGAAAGAAAATCACACAGGCGCCTACTACCAAGAGGCGGGAACGACGCTAACAGTAGCCAACACTACACAGTGATCCAACACACAAAACCAACTACAAGCTCTTAACAGGGGGTTGAACAAAGCACACAAGGAGGAAGGGAACGTCCAAACCTCTAACTTAAACAGTCTAGACCGTTCTGATATAAAAGGCAAACAGAGGAGAACTAGGCCCTCTAACTGAAACGGGCCTAGCCCGAGGGAACAGTCAGTGGAATACCACACAACAATCACACAATCACCAAACTCAACAAATTTAGACAACTCTAGACAACTTAGAAAATAGCTATGAAAATAGCTGTTGATAGTAATCAAAACTTTCTTCAGTACAAGAAAAGAGAGGGTACTTAAGCCACAGCCAAGCGTGACCACGTCCGAGCTACACGAGTAGCAAATGAGATCTGGGGATATGGAGCAGTGCACCATGGGATACCTGCTTAGCCCAGCCAATGAAAGACTTCGAGCTAGTAAAATCGGTAGAGTCGGAGCCGATATTTGGCTCCGAACCCACGGGTAAGAATGTAGGTGAGATAGGACTACATAACATCCAAGCTTTACTTATAGAAGAGGGTTTAATTTAAATAATTTATTGGAAAGGAATAGTAAACAGGCTAAGGTCATTGGTATGAGGAAATGTGGCATGTGTCCACAATGTAAATATGTCACACCAAAGGACAAGGTAAATATTAATGGAAAGGACGATCATATAAACGACAGGTACAACTGTGAATCCAAAGGGGTGGTTTATGCAGCAATGTGTGAAATTTGCCCCTTGTATTATATTGGCAAAACCGAAAAAGTTAAAGCAAAGAATTTATGAACATCAATATGCTATGAATAAAGGGGATAATACTAACGTACTAGCCAAACACATCTTAGAACACCCAGATCATGGGTTCACATTTGTAGTATTGCAACAGGTTAAAAACGACTTGAGGGGGTGGCCCATGGCAGCTTCAATTAGAAGAACAAGAGGTATTTTGGCAGATAAGAACGTCAGCTCATGTCCCTCCGGGGCTCAACGAATATGCCTCTATTAAGTGTGTGCTAAAGCTTAAGGCACTATCTAGGTAAGAAGGCATTGACAAAGAAAACTCATGTGGTTCTAGATTATGTAAGTATTACAGTATAGTTAATTTTAATACATATTTTTGACACATATACAAAAAATATGAGTTGTAACATGTTATTTTGATATGAGAGCCATATGTCTTCTCAAAAATAAGGGAGGAAGGTTGAATGTTAGCGATGTAGTTTGTGTCTATGTAAACATATACACAATAAAATTATGATAATAAAAGGGTATATATACACATCTATAAGCAGGACCATATATTGTTTTAAAGTAACCCAATGACATCAGCGTTGGTTTATTTATTATTTGTCCTTGCATTAATGCCAATACATTATATAAGGCATTCACAGTCAATATGTGTATATTTTAATAGTAAATATTCACATTGGTTCATTGTTTGGAACGCAGGAAGTGATTAACAAAGTAATACATGTATGCATTGGTATTTTTAAAGTTGTAATCAAGGTTTTAATATGTGATTTTTAAGGAATTTTGATCGTGAGGTTGCGTGCCTTTTACTTAAAGCATAGTAATGATTTAACCCCAGGACAATGAAATAGTTTAACCAATTAAGTAATTATATAATTATTAGATTAATTACGTTGTGTATATATATATATATATATATATATATATATATATATATATATATATATATATAAATTGTCTGATGAAGTTGGGGTATTAGCCCCTTCGAAAGCGCTCACAATTATAGTCGTGTTTAACTGGCTGGTGCAAGTGTTACTACTTTCGTGACCACCCGGTTTGTGTTTAAGTTTTACTTATTCAATTTCTTCAGCTTTAGTCCTGTTCAAGTAGAATCTTGGCTGTCTGTGCACGTCCAAGGAATGCAGAATTCTCTCCCTTTTGTTCTGTGGATTTGGATAAAAAGTTGGCAGATGAATTGTTTGGTTAAGAGCCACATTGGAAACGACCTTAGGCATAAAAGTAGGATTTGTCCTCAGAGACACCCTGTCTGGCTAAAATATGATAAAAGGCTCTACAGCCATGAGGGCCTGTAGCTCTGAAACTCTTCTTGCTGAAGTAATTGCTATTAGCAGAGCTGTCTTCCATGGTTCAAATGGAGGCAGGGTGAGCTTTTCCAACACATAATTGAGGTCCCATGCAGGTAATGGTGATCTTCTAAGCGGCCTTAAATTTTTGGCTCCTCTAAAATACTGCTTTAGTAAAGGATGAGAAAAGATTGGTGGCTCAGTATTGTAATGAGCCGAAATGGCATAGGCATGGATTTTGATTGATGAGAAAGATAGGCCCTTGTGAAGCATCTCAGTTAAATATTGCAGAATCTGAGGAATACTGGGCATTGCTGTACTTATTCCTTGTGCTTGGTTCCAGGCACAGAATCTTTTCCATTTGTCCGCATAAGATTTTCTAGTACTAGGCCTTCTTGCTTCCAAAATGACATCCATCACAGGTTTGCTGAGAGATGTAACAAGTGAAATTAGCTGATTAGCCATGCTGCAAGATTCAGAGTTTGGAGCGGAGTGTGCAGAATTTGATAGTTCTGCTGAGACAGTAGGTAAGGTGTCAGAGGCAGGTACCACGGAGGAAGGTGTGACATACTGCGTAGAAGCAGGAACCAGTGTTGGCGAGGCCAGGCTGGAGCAATCAGTATCATTTTTGTTTTTTCCTGTCTGACTTTTAGTTAGACCTTGGAGAGCAGGGGCAGAGGAGGAAACGCATAGACTGATAGGTTTTTCCAGCTGAAGGACAGAGCATCCACTTTCCAAGCTTTTTTGTGATGAATTCTTGTGCAGAATTTGTCCAACTGATAATTTTGGGATGAGCCAGAAAGATCTACGTCTGGGCTACCCCATTTGTGTGTCAACATGCTGAAGATTTGTGGATATAGTTTCCATTCATGTGGGTCCATAAGATTTCTGCTTAGCGCGTCTGCCAGAGTATTTTGCTTTCCTGGCAAGAATTGAGCTTGTGGATGTATTTGGTAAGTCAAGGCTGTGTTCCACAATGCCATGGCTTGTCTGCAAATGGGGTAGCAATGGGTACCCCCCTGCTTAAGTACCACATGACTGTGGTGTTGTCTGTCTATCAGTAGTTGTCCTGGATGAAGATAGTCCTTGAAGGCTGTCAGAGCATTCTGTACAGCTAGCATTTCTTTCTGGTTGATATATAGGTGTATTTGATTTGGGTTCCATTGGCCCTGAATGCATCGCCCTGCCAGATGCCCCCCCCCCCCCAAGCATAATCTGATGCGTCTGTAGTCAGGGTTTGGGAGGTAGGGGGGGAGTGAATGACAGTCCCTTGTTTTGGTGGCAGGCCTCTGCCCACCATAGGAACTCTAGCGTCAGGCAAGGAATGATAGGAATCATTGTTTCCAGGCTGTGACAATGTTGACTCCATAAGCTTTTTAGGTACCATTGAAGTTTTCTCATATGCAGTCTTGCATATGGAATTATTAGGATGCAGGAGGCCATGAACCCCAAGGCCTGCAGAATTTGTCTTGCAGATAGCTGGGTTTTTGTGGCCACCTGCTTGAAGTAAGTCATCAATTGAATTTGTTTTTCTCCCATAAGGTAGGTCATCTGGGCAGTTGTATTCAAACTTGCACCCAGGAATGTAATTATTTGAGAGGGGACCAGTTGTTATTTCTTTTCGTTTATGGTGTACCCTAGACAAGTTAGAAGTCTTTTTACAAATGATAGATGTTTTAGAAGAGTGTCCTTGTTGTCTGCCTGAATTAGACAATCGTCCGGGTAAGGATAAATTTGAATGTTTCTTTGTCTGCAAAATGCAATTACTGGTGTCAGGAAATAAATTCTCCTCACCACTACTAAAGACACAGAGGGTAGACAAATGAACAAAGAAAAAAGACCTTGGGTGTCGTCCACAGCTTCAGGCTTCAGACTGTTAAGACACAATTTATTAATCACTTAAAAAGTGAAGCTGACAGGATGTAAACTTCACTAGAATGTGATGAACTGAAAAAAGTTAAGTATCCAAGCAGTTGTCATCCACAGCTTCAAACTTCAGGCTGTTAAAACTCAATTTATTGAAAACTTACGTGAAGTTGACAAAATGCAAGCTTCACTGAAATGCTGAAATAATTAGCCTAGTAATTAACATCCACAACTTCAGGCTTCAAGTTGTTAAAGCACAGTTAATAGATGCGTTGTAAGCAAAGCTGACAAAAACATATAATTCACTGGAGTGTAAAAAGCTGATGAAATTGTCCAAACGATAAGTGCTTTCGGCAGATGCCTTCTTCAGATCGTATAAAAGTGTGGTTAGCTCTTCCTGTTTATAAAGGAAACACAATTAAGAGCTGGTAGCTAATTGTCTTTGGTGTTCTTAAAGGCACAGGACAAAAAAAAAATATTCAAAGTGGAGATTTGTCTCCTATAATGTAGTTCAATGTTAAAAATGCTAGAATCATGTATTAATGTTTGGTAGGTTTCTTCTAGATTTTAGAACAGGTCTGAGAGGTACTATTGTATTAAGACCTGGGTGTCGATTGGCTCTAAAATTGTTGATCCAAAAGATCTCTCTCAATTCTGTCCTGTTATGGACATCTCCTTCCCTGATGTTTTGGGTGACCACTTCCACTGCTTTAAACAAGAAATTATGCGTAGGATGGACCAATACGTGCGCTGCTAAGGCATTATGTGGAATTTTCTGATCAATGTCTCTGACATGTCGTAGAATACGATCCTTTAATCGTTGGTCAGTTTTACCAAGATAAAAAGCTATAAAAAAAGATAAAAAGAAGTCTGAAGCTGTGGATGACAACTGCTTGGATACTTAACTTTTTCAGTTCATCACATTCTAGTGAAGTTTACATCCTGTCAGCTTCACTTTTTAAGCGATTAATAAATTGTGTCTTAACAGTCTGAAGCCTGAAGCTGTGGATGACACCCAAGGTATTTTTCTTTGTTCGTTTGTCTACCCTCAGCGTCTTTAGTAATGGTGAGGAGAATTTATTTCCTGTTTTGTTGTTTGTTTCTCCCACTCTACACATGGCAGAAGGGCAAACAGGAGCAGCAGTGAAAGCGAAATCATGCAATTTTCCTGGTTTTTCTAGAGACATTGCAAATCCACTTTTAACTATTAATTTTAGTAGTGACTGTTTAGCACCAACACTACAAACCTTGCAGTAGATGCTAGTTTTTCTGACATGCTTCGTGAAGTAGAAAATGCTGCTTATCGCCTTAAAAGGCTTCAATGGCAACGCTTCCATTTGGAAGCTTGCCTATTTCATCAGATAGTGCCAAGAGGAATGAGAGTTAAATGCCTTCCCTCTTATGGAAACACCTATCCAGAACTGTTAGCCCAATGGCAAAGGATTAATTTGGAAACTAGCCAAAAATACATGAGGCTGCTCATCGATTTTTTTAAACCTGAAGAACAAATTTCCTCTTTTATTTCTAAGAAACAAGAAGAACTGTAACGTTGTGATTTGCAGGACCAGCATTTATGCCAGATTGAACAGTTACAAGTGAACTTAAACACTTATGACAATAAGCTTAAACTACAAAAAATGGGTAAACTGAATCAAGATCATAGGGATTTCACTAACGGTCATATCTTTGAATGGCCTAGAGAGGATAACACCAATCGAGGACGTCCCCATTTTTCTACTACTAAACAAAGGAAAGCCATAAAAGGTTTGGCTGTAAAAGAGACTGCTAACACTTTGCATCCTTCTCGAACAACTACTACCTCATCAACTTATCTTCCCTCCTCGACTTCATCTACAGGAGAGGAGGTCCCTACTGATAGCACTGATATTGTCACCAGGGATCTGGGAGGTACTGGTGCTAACGATACCAATGATGGTAGTAATTCCAACACCACCATTAATTGTGCTACTAGTTCTAAAGAAGCGACGACGCACCTACCAGTAAACTGGCCATTGCCGGTTTTTGAGAGGGAGAATTCGTACAGGCTACAGAGGACGCAGAGTCAAGAACGCAAACGGAAGAAGTTTGTGGACTAATTATTGGGGGTAATGCCTTAGTAGCTAACTTATCCAAGATCACACTGGATCCTGATGTTATCAGCCTGTTAAATAAGGGACTGAGTTTTATTCCAGCTGTTTCTTCTGATGTGAATGAATTCATGACGGATGTTAGGTTGTTCTGCAGGAACGTGTCCCTGAAATGTATTTTTGGAGAAGGTTCTACGAAAGAACAGCAGACCTATAAGAAATTGAGTTTATTTACTCCAGTTAATCCTCCTCAGGTAGAACTTTTTATGAAACTGTGTGAGGATGAGATAAACAAGGTGAGAGGTACAACAGATAAAGTTAAGAATGGTTTCTATAACTTGAACAGGAAAGAAAAAGAGGCTCTCCAACCGTTGAGAAGGACAGATAGCTTGGTGATCAAACCAGCAGATAAAGGTGGCTGCATAGTAGTGATGGATGCAGACTGGTATCGTAATAAAGTTTCACTGATGTTGGATGACAACATGACTTATCGCAAATTGAGTAAGAAAGAAGTAAATCAGAGAATTGAACGTATCAGAGGGAGCACCTATGATCTATTGATGGAAAGAAGGATCAGTCAAGATTTATATGAATTTTTTGAAACACCTCATCCTATGTTTCCCAGCATTGGTGGATTACCTAAGATACATAAAGATCTTTTGGACCCTCCCTTACGTCCCATTGTCTCTGGGAGAGGATGGATCACTGAATCCATATCCATGTATGTTGAAAATGAACTCAAGAAAGCTTTGCCTTATGCTACCACTGTCTTAAAGGATACAGGCAGCTTCTTGAAAGACTTGTTCTCCACTGTTAAGTCTCTGGATGGTTTTGATAACCTTCTACTTGTAACTATGGACATAACCAGTCTCTTTACTGTGATCCCCCATGAGTATGGCCTGAGGGCCTTACATGATTTTCTGATTAGACATAATTTAACAACGGAACCTCTTTGTTCTCTGCTGGAATTAGTCTTTGAGAATAACATCCTTATGTATGGAGATACCTTTTATTTGCAAACCTGGGGTGTGGCCATGGGAACTCCATGTGCCAACAGTTATTCAAACTTGGTCTTGGCTGAGTGGGAATTTAAAACAATCTTCAGTGATGGAAATATCTGGAAGAATGAACTTGTCTACTATGGGCGATTTGTGGATGATGTTTTTTGTTTATGGAAAGGAGGTATTGACCAATTGGATCTTTTTGTCAGCTTCATTAACAACAACACTGACTTCCTTGAGTTCAAAATGAAACACTCATCCTCAGTCATAGATTTCTTGGATGTCAAGATACGTCTACATCCAACTCAAGGTCTCTCTACTGGGGTGCATAGGAAAGAGACCTGGCAAAATCATTTCTTACACAGGCAGAGCATGCATCCAAGACATATTTTTGATAACATCTTTGACAACCAAATCTTAAGAGTCTCAAGACTATGTACTGATGAGGAGGAATTCTTGGAAGAGCAATCCAATCTACGTAGATATTTGAAGGATAGGGCTTACCAGGAAAATAATTTTCCACCAGTTTCACAGGTGCAAACCTATAGAAAGCAAAGAGGTCAACCTTACTACTCAGAGAGGTCTGAACAAGCTTCACGAAGACAGTCTAATGACAACACCTCAACAACTCAGATGTATGCTCACTTACAGTTCAGACAATCGACAGGTCTGTGAAGTGATCAGGAAATTTTGGCCGATTCTGACAGCGGATGATAAAATAAAGAACATCGTTGGAGAGAGACCCAGGTTTCTCTATAAGAATAAAAAGAATATCAAGAGGTTATTATGCCATAAAGATGGTTTTAAACGTGGTGGTCCACTATCAGACCGCAAAGGTACTTTTAAATGCTGCAGATGCAAAGCTTGTCCTTACTTAGATACTAGTAATACTTTTCTCCACCCAGTATCTGGACGTAACTTTAATTTCGATGTTTATGCTGATTGTACTACTAGCCATATTATCTATTTGGCTACCTGTCGCAAGTGCCAAGCTTTTTATCTTGGTAAAACTGACCAACGATTAAAGGATCATATTCTATGACATGTCAGAGACATTGATCAGAAAGTTCCACATAATGCCTTAGCAGCACACGTACTGGTCCATCCAACGCATAATTTCTTGTTTAAAGTAGTGGAAGTGGTCACCCAAAACATCAGGGAAGGAGATGTCCATAACAGAACAGAATTGAGAGAGATCTTTTGGATCAACAATTTTAGAGCCAATCGACACCCAGGTGTTAATACAATAGTACCTCTCAGACCTGTTCTAAAATCTAGAAGAAACCTACCAAACATTAATACATTATTCTAGCATTTTTAACATTGAACTACATTATAGGAGACAAATCTCCACTTTGAATATTTATTTTTGTCCTGTGCCTTTAAGAACACCAAAGACAATTAGCTACCAGCTCTTGATTGTGTTTCCTTTATAAACAGGAAGAGCTAACCACACGTTTATACGATCTGAAGAAGGCATCTGCCGAAAGCGCTTATCGTTTGGACAATTTCATCAGCTTTTTACACTCCAGTGAAGTACATGTTTTTGTCAGCTTTGCTTACAAAGCATCTATTAACTGTGCTTTAACAACTTGAAACCTGAAGTTTTGGATGTTAATTACTAGGCTAATTATTTCAGCATTTCAGTGAAGCTTGCATTTTGTCAGCTTCACTTTTTAAGTTTTCAATAAATTGAGTTTTAACAGCCTAACGTTTGAAGCTGTGGATGACAACTGCTTGGATACTTAACTTTTTTCAGTTCATCACATTCTAGTGAAGTTTACATCCTGTCAGCTTCACTTTTTAAGCGATTAATAAATTGTGTCTTAACAGTCTGAAGCCTGAAGCTGTGGACGACACCCAAGGTCTTTTTTCTTTCCTAATTACTGGTGTCAGGCACTTTGTGAAGACCCTGGGCACAGTAGATAAGCCAAAGGGCAGTGCAGAGAACTGGTAATGCAAATAGTCTGCTTTGAAGGGGAGGTATCTTCTGCAAGATTCCCTGATTGGGATATGCAGGTAAGCCTCTTTTAAGTCTAGAGTTACCAACCAGGCATCCTTGCCTAGCACAGGCAGTAAATGTTGTAGAGTCAGCATCTTGAATTTTGGAATGCCCAGAAATTAATTTAGAATGGTTAAGTCCAGAATTGGACGCCATGATTTGTCTTTTCTGGGTACCAGGAAAAGTCTTGAATAAAAACCTTGTCCTTCTCCTTTTCTGGTACTGGTTGAATAGCCCCCATATTCATGAGGGACATAACTTGTTTCTGGGCCTCTGCCCACTGATTTGGAGGCAGACATGGCCATCCATTTGGGATTGGCAACGTGTGGAAATGAAATCTGTATCCCTGGGATACTATATTTAAAACCAACTTGTCCTGGGTAATTAGTTGCCAGTTTTGTGCATGAAGTGCCAGTTTTCCCCCCAAAGGGGCGGCTAAAAGATAAGTGCTTGGTGATTGCAGTGGAAAGTCATTGAGACTGTTTACCGTAGGAAGGTGCCTTGTTACTTCCAGATTTGGAGGTGGAGGCACCCCATTGTTTTGTTCTATAAGTTCCTTGTGACTGAAACCTGGAGCCTTTTGAGTTTCTGGGTTTGACCTGAGCGGCTCTGGTGGGTACTGGAATGGACCAATTCTTAGTAGGCCAGTGCCTACTGAACTTGGATGGCTGCACTTGTAGGAAATCCTTCACAGTTTGCATAGATTTAGCTTTATCTTCCATCTTTTTCAAAACTTCTTCTGCCTTATTACCAAATAGACTGCCCTGTTGTAAAGAAGCATCCAACAATTTTGCTTTAACATGATCAGGCAGATTTTGCTCCATGAGCCAAGCATGCCTTATCATCACAGATCCAGTTACAGCAGCACTGCAAGCGGCCTCCAAGGAATCAAAACCACATTACAAAGTATGCTTTCCAACTTGTTCAGCTGAATGCAACAAATCCTGCAACTCTATTTTCCACACAGTCAGAAATCAACATAATTTTCTGTTTAAGTAAGCTCATGACATTTAAGCATGTGAAATTGACAGTTTAAAGCCCTGATTGCCAAGGTTGCAGCCATGTAAACCTTTTTACACCATCTATCTAGCGCCCTGCAGTCTCTATCAGAAGGGGTAGGATTTTTAGCAGTAGAAGCCTTAACGCCCTTGGGACCCTGCGAAATGGTTTCAGGGTCAGCAGTAGGGTTTTTAAAGAGGAATTTGTGGGAGTCAGGAACCCTGTAATATCTGTCTGGCTTACTGGGAAGCCGGAGGCAGGGAAACAGGAGCCATGCTGGATTCTGAGAAAACATCATCAATAATGTCTAGAACAGGAGGTATAGCCAAAGGCCTATGCCGAGGAAGGAGGAGGAAATCCCTAAGCCTCTTTTTAGATTCCGAGAAATCCTGACTCTCTCACTGAAAGTGTTCCCGTAAGGTATGCAAAGTTTCTCCAAAAGAAAAATCCTCAGGAGGAGAAGCAGAAGGGATGGAATCTTCGGCATCAAAGTCATCATAAGGTGGAATAGATAATTCCTGATCAGAAGAGAAATCAGAAGAAATAGAAACCTGATCTGATGATTCATAGTCAGTGTCTTGCCTAGGCCTCTTAGCAGGAGGGAGATGAGAACCCCTGATCAAGGTAATTAAATCCTCAGCCATTTTGATCATTTGTTTTTTAGGCATAGGGGCCTGTGCACGTGGCCCAAGCGTCGGTTTTTTAGACATAGAAGTTGATTTTGGTCTTAGTTTTGAAGATGGCGTTGGTGTTATATACAAATCTTTAGGCCTGTGAACACCCTCAGAAGCCGGTGCTTGCTCAGCGGCTCCGGACCCATCTAAGGTAGAGACATCTGCAGATTCAATACTTAAAGTGTCTCGCGGTATACCTGACTCCAAATGGGTCTCAGTAGAGGCCTGCGAATCAAAAGTACCGGGTATCAGGGGCTGCGAAAGCGCCTCACTGAATACTGGCAAACCGGCGACTAGCTTAGGAGAAGCTTCATCGTCGGTTTTGGACCTCAACGGTCTGCCTCTGTCTTTTTCTTTGCGTTTTTTTTAGGTATTCTGGTAGTCAGATTGCTAACTGACGACATTTCTGGATAGTTAAATCTTGAGCCAAAATATTTTGATGCAAAAATATACAGATGCTTAATACTGCGTTGATAAAATTTAGCACAAAACCGACAGCAAGGCACGTTGTGGTCAGGGCCTAGGTAAGGAATACAGTATAAATGAAAATCCTTATGAGGTATTTGCTTCCCAAAGTGTAATACAATTATTAACTTTTACTGACATCGGTAAGGAGCAAGAAAAAGTTTCCCCAACAGGGTGCTCAGCTTTAGGTTGAAGACTTCGGTTCTGAAACTTGAAAACAAAAATTTTAGGAGTCTGCCGACCGGCACTTGCGAACTGCTTTTGCTTTGGGAACCGTACGGCAAGAAAGACTGATGAAAATGGCATCGGCTGCATGTTTTATACACCTGACAACCTGACTTCATGGAAGAAGGGACAGCAACCGACGCAGGACCCAAGACTTTGTTAATCAGGCCGACTGAGGGCAACCTGCCAGCAGATTACCCAAATGTAATGACTGCAACAGGGAAACACGAAGAACATGGAGATAGGAGATATAGGTTGGAAAAAGGGAAGTGAGCTCCCCCCTCCTGAGGGAAGGGGGCTGGCAAGACCCCCATCTGGATCTGTGTACATATAAATTGCCTCGTCATTTTATCCAGATCCATGTCAGACAAGGAGCGGGTGGTCCACGACAAGGCGACAGACCTCTGACCTGGCAGGTCGGGGTACAGAAGCCCAAGAAGCTGGACGGGTCTCCTCCAGCTCAGGGGAGAAACAAGGAGATCGGAGCCGAGGGGAGTCACGGATCTGTGGCATCTTAGTAGGAGACATAAGGCCCGGAGACCTCTGTCTTTTCCCCCTCACCTTCGACTCTCTCTCCCTCTTCTCTACCTCTTTTCTGCTCTGTTACCTCAGGCTTTGGTACAGGAGGTTGAGTCCCAGCCTGGGAGGGAGGAGAAGCCAGAGGAAGAGAGGTGGCCACAGCAGCCTCTGTGGCCGAAACCAGAGACGAGGATACAAAGTCTGAATGAGGGAGAAGGCCTTTGATGGCCAACTTGGCCTTTCTATCTTTTATGGTGTGGGGGTTGAAGACTGCACATATGTTGCAGTCCACACTCGGGTGGGCCATGCCCAAGCACAAAACACACAGAGTGTGGCCATCCGCAGGGGATAATTTATGGCTACACTCTGTGCAATGACTGAAAACAAGCTTTCCAGCCATACCAATACAATAGAAAGATACCGTAAGAAGAAAAACAGGCAGTTTTTTTTCTAACCGACACACACACACACCCACTCACCACACTCATATATAGAGGAAACACAGGGGGGGGGGCTATAATCTACACAACAGGACAAACTACTCTAACTATTCTAAAACACTAAAACTCGACACACCAAGTGAAGGGGAGGAGAAAGGGGACCTACACTAACTCTCACTGACAAAAATTTGAAGACAAAAGCTACTCACAAAGGTTTTTACCCACTTGACTAGTTGGAGCTCAAGAGACACGATGCTAAAGCAATTCGGGGCAAATGAGATCTGGGGATGGAAGGCAGTAGAGGTGTATTATGGGTAAGGGGAGGAGTTTGGAGCTCGGAGCTGATGCTAGTAGAAGTTGCCGGCTCAGATTCGTAACCCACAGGATGAAGACCAAATGAAGTAAACTACTTCAAATCTTGGGTTTTCACCTATGATTTGTTTCATTTCTAGTGCTATAGCAAGTACATCCCAATTCTTAGTGATAATACTCTTTACATCATTGGTGCACCGATTGTACCTCATCATATAACTCATTTGCCCATACTTCCTACTATTTCTATTTTCTTGCTAAGTATTGTTCATTTCTGAAAAATACAGCTTGGCTCTACCCTGTCTCTCAGCCATTGCACTATTTTTTACAGTTTCTAATAGCCTTTCACTATAGCCTCTTTCTTTAAATTCACCCATCATAGCAGTTCTTCACATTTGTCATCATCAGTGTTTAGAAGACTGATACACACAAATCTGACTGATGGAGAAATAACAGCCCACAAACGCGGAGCCATTCCAGAAATCAGGGGAATAAAGTAACTTTTAATCTTTCTGACATGGTGATTACAACTGAGGATGTTTCATTATTACAGAAAGGTTTGAACTTTTTTCCTGTAAGTGATGATACAGTTGTTGATGCTTTGCCGGTCTTAAAGGTATTTGTTAGACATCTAGGTTTGAAACTGATTTTTAATGATTTTACTCCACATGCTTCTAAAAGTTGCAAAAAAGGCTAGTATATTTACACCTGTGAATCCTCATATAGTAAATGCTTTTAGTAGTTTGTGAAAGAAAGTTACATGAACTTTAAGCACATAAACAGAAAAAAAGATGGTACAATTTAACTCTGAAAGAACATGAAGCGCTTAGACACTTGCAGAGTAATGAGGAATTGCAATTAAGCAAGCAGATAAAGGTGGAGCCATAGTAATAATGAATAAGGATTATATTACATTGACGTCTGAATTTTTAAATGATGAAATGGCTTTCACTAAAATTAATCAAGCTGATGTTAGAAACTGCATGAATACAGTAAATATCTGTATATATGATCTACAACTGAATGGTGATATCTCTTTAGAACTGTTTAATTATTTTACTGTTCCATGCCCTGTAACACCATTACTGAAATAACTTTCTAAGATACACAAATGTTTGGAGTATCCAGCAATGAGACCTACAGTGTCTGGGTGATAGAACCAATCTCTACCTACCACCAAGTTTGTGCTTAGTGAAATGTTACAAAAAATTAAAAGTTATATTAAGTATACAGGTAATTTTTATGCCAACTATATGAATGGTTTAAAATGAATACCAACAAAAGTTTTATTTTTGTAACTCTAGATTAAATCCTTATTTACTGCGATCCCTAACGAATTGGGGCTAGATGCCCTTCGTGACGTTTATGCACACACAGCGCCTTGTCTACAAGAGAGACTAAGACTATAATTGAAATGATGGATATAACTCTCAATAATATATTTTCTAGGAGCATGTATTCCATCAAAAGACAGGTGTGGCTATGGGTACGCCCACCGCCAACACTTAATGCCAACATCGTATTAGGTCACTGGGAGGAACAATAAAGTGTAGACATGCCCACCAGAGTACAGAGAGAGAACCATGTTCTATAAACGGTTTGTTGATGACGCTTTTTTAATATGGAATAGTGATGTGTCTGAATTGTCATCATTTGTTGACTAAATGAACAAAAGTATGACCTTTCTTAAATTTACATCATATTACTAGACTAGTGACATTCATTTTTTTTAGATGTTAATTTGTAAAGACTGCCTGATATTAATACATCCACTTTTAGGCGGGAAGTACAAGCAAACAGATATACTCACAGGGATAGCATGCATGCAAACCATGTTTTCGAGGTATAATTAAGTCAGTTTATGTGTACTAGCTGTCTAAACACTGATAACAGAAGTGAAGAACATATGTCCACTATGATGGGTGAATATAAAGAAAGAGGGTATAGTGAAAGGCCATTAGAAACTGTAAAAATTAATATATATATATATATATATATATATATATATATATATATATATATATCCCGGCAGAGGGCTGACTCCCAAACATCTCTGATGCTCAGGTGAAGGCTGCCCTCTCCAAAGCAAAAAACACTGCTTCCACGGGACCAGATGGCGTCCCAGGTTGCGTCCTACATGAACTCCAAGAGGAACTAATCCCTCAAATAAAACAGCTATACAATCTCAGCCTCATTACAGGATATGTGCCCACAGAATGGCGTACAGCAACAGTGGTCCCACTCCACAAAGGTGGAGCCTCTACGGACCCTGGAAACTATCGCCCCATAAGCCTGACTAGCTTAGTCTGCAAGGCTATGGACAGGATCATCATGGAGCTCATATACAAAGACATTGGGGACCTACAGACACTAGATCCTACCCAGTTCGGCTTTGTCAAGGGCAGATCCTGCCTTTTGAACCTGGTTGACTTCTTCAAACAGTCACCAAAGCCATAGATGAAGGAAGGTAGTCCACACAGCCTATCTGGACCTTGCAAAGGCATTTGACACAATACCCCACTCGGGCATCATAGATAAGCTATCCAGCTTAAATATAAACCCCTATGTCACAAGATGGGTCGCAAACTGGCTCAAAGACAGAACCCACAGAGTGAGAGTTGCTGGAGCCATGTCATACTCAAACCCAGTCACAAGTGGCATCCCACAGGGTTCTGTCCTGGGACCACTCTTGTTCGGTATGTACTTTTCTGAGGTACAGGCAAACGTGGGAGGACTATGGCTCACCAAGTTTGCAGACGACTGCAAACTGGGCGCCATAATCGACTCTCCAGCTGACACAAACATCCTTCAAAAAGGTCTCACAGAGACAGATAACTGGTGCCAGCGCCATGGTTTAAAGCTAAATGCCAAAAAATGTATAGTCATGCCCTTTGGCAAAAACAATGTGCCCACAAATTACCACATAGGCGGAAACCCATTAAGTACAGAGAAAGTTATTAGGGACATGGGGACCCAAGTTGATAGCAATCTCTCCTTTGAAAACCACATTGCCAAAGTGGTTAGAAAGACCTTCTACATAGCCCACCTCATCACGAAGGGTTTCACATCTAGATCAAGAGAGGTAATCGTGTTCTTTATTCATCCCTCATCAGGCCCATCATAGAATACAATGCCCTTTTGGGATGTACCTTACCCGACACCTGCAGCAATTAGAAAGACCCCAAAAGTATCTCACCAAGAGGATCAAGGGTCTCAAACAGATGCCATATGCTGCTCGGTTAAAACGCCAGCTCTACTCAGTTGCATACCGCCTACTTCGAGGCGATCTATGCCTGACATACAAAGCTATGTCAAATCCAGAATTAATGGACATGCTCCACCTCAGTAAATCTAAATCCCTTAGAGCCACACGCTCGAGGGACTTGAACCTCAGCACAGAAATAAATAGAACTTGCTGGAGGGACAGGTTCATAGCCCAGAGGCTCCCTTCGCTCTGGAATAGAATTCCAGTTCATGTGAGGCAGAGCACCTCACTGAATCTCTTCAAGAAGAATCTCGATAGGTGGATGGGGGATCGAGGCACAGTAAACTAAACCTTAAAAAGGGCACAGTATACTCAAATCAAGGGGTGGCGTAAGCCATACAGAATCGGGCTAGGCTTATAATTGCCCCAGGGCAGATAGCCTAGTATGAACCTATATATATATATATATATATATATATATATATATATATATATATATATATCAAGGTACAATAAAAAAAACAATGATGTAGAGAGTATTTTCACTAAGAATTTAGATGTACTTGCTATAGCACCACAAATAAAACAAATCATAGGTGAAAACCCAAGTTTTACGTACAGAAATAGCACAAATCTGAAAAAGCATTTACATTGTAAAGACAACAGACAACCAAATACCAAATTAATACAGACAGAAAGTACTTTTCCATGTTTGAACGGTGTTTGATGTAAGGACATAATAAAAATAATGAATTTACACATCCTATAACTAAAGTTTGCTTTAGATCTGCAACTTTTTACCCTCCAAACACTTTTACTGAATTATCATTTGTGACATATGCAAATTTACATTCATATAAAAGTAATCAAACTATATTAACATAAAAAGAAGTTATGTACTCTCCATAACGTTCCACGTGAGTTGTTCCATCTCGCCTTCATTCTTCACTGATGGGTCGACTAGCAAGCTCAAAGTTTTCAGGTAGCTCGAGACCCAACCCCTTATCCCACAATGCACTGCTGGAATTACCTCAGATCTTGTTTGCTGTGTACCATATAGAAATACAATAATTATTCTGCCTAGGAATGAAGACACATTGAAAAACCAGGATGAAGACAGCCTCCAGGTCAACTGCCAGCCAGGAGGGGGAAAGGTGGGAGGGACGTAAGAATGAAGGCGAGATGGAACAACTCACATGGAACGTTATGGTGAGTATATAACTTCTTTATGTGAAGTTGTTCAATCTCGCCGTTCATTTTTCACTGATGGGTAGCGTCCCTAGCACCCTAATCTTGGGTGGATCACGGAAGTACACTCTTCAGAACCGGAGAACCAAATGAAGCCCTGTCCGTGCAGGCCTTATCCACTTTGTAATGAGTTATAAAAGTGTGAGGTTTAGACCATGTGGCTGCCGCATAGATGTTGTCCAAAGGTAATTTGGCTTGAAAAGCTGAAGAGGCAGAAACTGCTCTGGTTGAATGAGCCTTCAACCTTACTAGACAAGGGCATGTTATGACAAGAATAGGTATAAGTGATACAATCTGACAGCCACTTAGAGTTGTTTTGGCAACTGGTTTACCTTTGCTGGCCTCAGAAAAAGACACAAAAAGCTGATCTGATTTCCTAATGTCTTTTGTTCTGTCTAAATAAAATCTAAGTTGTCTGTGAACATCGAGTTTGTGCAACATATATTCCAATTTGTTGGTGTGATTAGGGAAGAAAATGGGCAACTCAATGACTTGATTGATGTTAATCTCAGAACATACTTTAGGCAAAAAGGATGGATTTGTCCTGAGAGACACCCTGTCAGCATGAAAGACCATATAAGGAGGCTTGATGGATAGGGCGTGGAGCTCTGACACACTGCGGGCTGAAGTGATGGCTACTAGGAAGATAGTTTTCCACGATAGAAATTTTAGTTCACAAGATGATGCAGGCTCAAAAGGAGGAAGAATGATGCAAGATAACATAAAATTCAAATTCCAGGGAGAATAAGGTGTCTTCACTGGAAGCCTCATGTGAAAGGAACCTTTCAGAAAAGCCTTAGACAATTGGTGAGCCATAATATTCAATCCATCGATCCCTAGATGGAAATTAGATATAGCAGCTAGTTGTACCCGCACCGTAGCAGCCGCTGCTCCTTTGTTGAAAATTTCTGTCAAGAATTGTAAAATAGAAGACAATGGCGCTTGGTAAGGGTCAATGTTATGGGAGGAAGCCCAAATGGAAAATCTCTTCCACTTACTACGATAAAATTTTCTAGTGGAAGGCTTATGGGAAGCCAACAAAATTTGACTAGTGTCATGGGAAAGATTATAAAGCCTGGCTATGCGGGGAATTGGAGCAGCCAAGCAGTTAGCTTTAGTGTCTGCAATGATGGATGAAGATCCCCTGATAGATGTGTCAATAAGTCCGGAACTGGGTCCAGGATCCATGGGTCTTTCAGAATGTGATGGTAAAGAAATGGAAACCAAATCTGCCAAGGCCAATGAAGGGCTATAAGGATGATTGTCTGTTCCAGCGACTTTGCTTTCTGTAAAAATCTGGGTATCAGAGGAATTGGGGAAATGCGTAGAGGAGACCCAGGGGCCAAACGTGGACAAGAGCATCCCTCGGGGAGTGACCTGGCGTGGGAATCAGGGCAAAATAGCTTCTGCATTTGTTGTTGATATGACTGGCAAACAGGTCGCAGGAAGGCTGGCCCCATTTGCGGAAAATCCTGTCCGCAATCTCTTGTTTGAGGGACCATTTGTGGGGCAATAAAATTGTCCTGCTCAGTCTGTCCGCTATGACGCTGGATTTTCCCGGTATGTGCGTTGCTAACAGAAAGTGCTGGGATGACACTGCCCACTGCCATACTCTGAGGGCTTCTTGGCAAAGGGGATAAGACTTGGTCCCCGCCTGGCTTGTTCAAGTACCAGACCACTGACATGTTGTCTTGTCTGTATTGCAATTGTCCCTAGAGGAAGAGTCCTGAAAGTATTGCAATGCTAGAAGTACTGCTCTCATCTCCAGGACATTGATGTGCAGATGCGATTCTTGATCTGTCCATGTGCCTTGGGCAGTCTTTCCCTGAAAAAGCCCCCCACCCTATCAGGGAAGTGTCCGTGGTCACAGTGGCAACTGGAGGGGTAGCATGAAAGGACGTCCTATTGTGACATGAAGAGACGTCAACCACCACTGAAGATCCTTCTTGCAGGAATTCGTTATCAGGATCGTGTGATTCACTGGAAGTTCTTGGTAAGACCATTGAGTGAAAAGAAGCCATTGAAGGATTCTCCTATGCATCCTTGCTAATGGGATTGCCAAGATTGCTGCTGCCATCAATCTTAGTACTTTCAATACCTCTGCAGCTGGTGCTGTTCTTTGATATCAAAGACATGATGTGTTGGCGAAGAATAGAAAATCATTTCTAATGGAAGATGAAGAGTGGTGGTTGACGTGTCTAATTATATCCCTATAAAAACGATATGCTGCGATGGCAACAAGGCAGACTTTTTGAAGTTGACTGTAATGCCTAGCCGATTGCAGAGTGTCAGAGTATCCTCTCTCGCTTGAAGAAGTTGATGCCTGGTGGTGGAGGTAAGGAGCCAATCGTCCAAGTACAGAAACACCTGGAATCCTAGACGCCTCAGTTAGGCCATGACTACTGCCATGCACTTGGTGAACACTCTGGTGGTTGTAGTGAGACCAAAGGGCAAAGCTCGGAATTAATAATTGCCTCCCAGCCGGAAATGCAGGTGATCCCTGGATGGCCTGGCCATCTTTATATGGTAGTACGCATCCTTGAGATCGATCAAGCACATCCAATTGTCTTTCCCTAAAAAGGGAAGTGCGGACTGTAGCGTGACCATTCGGAACTTCTCTTTCCTCACAAATTGGTCGAGTCTGCTGAGATCCAAAATGGGTCTCCAGTCCCCTGTTTTCTTTGGAACTAAAAAGAATCTTGAGTAAGTTCCAAATCCTGTTTGGTCTGCCAGGACTGGGTGGATGACTCTTTTCTAGCAATCAGCATACCTCTATTATTACTTGTTCCCTGTGACTGGGTGGAATGTCTGGGATTTTTTTTGACAGGAAGGGGCTGGGTGGAGAACGGTATGAAATACCCCTTGGAAATGATACTTTGTACCCAATTGTCATTTGTTATATCTAGCCAGGCTTCTGGGTACAATGACAAGCAACCCCCGACTGTCTCCAGGGTAGGACAGCCGGGCCTCCCTTCAGGAGCGCTAGTAGGACTGACCAGAGAAGTGATCTCTGTTACCCTGGTGTTGTGGACCCCCTCTGCTGCGAGGCCGGCGTCTTCCATTGTAACCCCCTCCTCTGCCTCTGGAGGGGGGCTCTCCATGTGTGTCTTGAAAGGCTCCTTGGGCTTTCTGGAACCACATCTTTCCTCCCCTCTGACCTTTAAGGAAAGGGTCGAGTGGGTGTGGAAAAACAGACTCCGACGGCAGACAGAGTCTTTCCTACTTGCTCACACCTGGTCAAAGTCTCCTTTACCTTTGGCCCAAACAAGGATGAGCCATCAAACGGGGTACTGGTAAATGAAGACTTGAAGGGTTCCGCGAAGGAACAGAGTCGCATCCAGGCATGCCTACGAAGAGCAATTCCTGTACCTGCAGCTCTACTTGAACCATCAGCTGCGTAACAAACGAGACGCATGGACGAGTTATCGAATTAAGAGTAGCAAGCTGGGTAGCAACTTTGTCGGATACACTCGTAGCTAGAGTATCTCCCAATTCCTTAAGGAGATCTCTCTGCAGTATGGTAAAATGGGTCAAGTAGTTCAGTGATCTGAGTGAGAAAGTTGCTGAACTAAACATGCGTTTCCCATATCTATCCATGATCCTAGATTTTCTGTTAGGAGGATGGATAGACGAGGAAGTCTCAGACATTTCCTTTTTGGTGGCTGCCGCCACCACCATGGCATCAACAGATACTCCCTTGGTCAAAAAGGACTTATCTACGGGGGCAGAAATAAACTTATTAGGCCTCCTAGGGACAGGTTCCATAGATTCTGGTGACTCCCATGCCTATGAGAGACCAGAACCATAAGCTCATCGTAGGGCGGAGACACCCAAGAGGTAGAAGGTTGAGACCTGAATGCCTTCAGGATAACCGACTCGTCCTCAGTAGAGCTCTTGGACTGCCAATCACCCCTCTGCCTAAGAATTTAAAGAATCTCCGCAAAGGAGATGTCCTCAGAGGGGGATCTAGGGAACCCTTCTGATTCATCCAAGTTGGTGTCTGATGTTAGGGACTCCTGTAGGGAGTCTAAATGCCTCCTCTTGCATAATCTCTTCCTGGGAACTTCTTCCGTGGAAACTTCTGGAGAGGTCTCAGAAGAGCAGGGAGTGCCCTGTGGGGCTACCTGAGGCTCTGGGTCTCTACGCTTGGGATGACCGGAGGAAACAAACTGACAGGCACTTTAGGGGAGGAAGAGACCAGACCTTGAGATGAGGAAGTCTTAGGAGACAATACTCGCCTCATGGCTTTGAATGCACCATGGCTCCGATGAGGAGTCGATGGGTCAGGAGGAGCCGCAATCCTCTTCTACACCAAAGCCGTGGGATCCGAGCCCGAGGTAGGAGCCGAGCTCACCTGAGCCGAAGCCCCAAGAGGAAGAGTCGGCACCAAGTCGGTGCGACTATCCTTCCTGGACCCAACCGGAGAGTGTCGGCTCCTATAGTCCCCAGTCGGTGCCGAGGATGTCCGAGCAGATGCAGTAGATGATACTGGAGCAGGTGTCGGCTCCAAGGGATCCAGAATCAGGTTGGCCTCCTCCGGCTCCGAAGGTCCGGTATGGCTCGGAGGAGGAGCAGACAATTAATGAGTAATGGTCTTCGGCTCCGACGGTTGGGTCTGAGCCAACAGCAATTTAGCTAGGCCTGCTGCCTTTAAGAGTTTCTGAACCAGGCGGTCCAT
The DNA here is from genome assembly GCF_019279795.1 of Protopterus annectens. Lineage (NCBI taxonomy): Eukaryota > Metazoa > Chordata > Ceratodontiformes > Protopteridae > Protopterus > Protopterus annectens. Next base: position 251,864,829 of record NC_056740.1, on the reverse strand, counting down.
ATCCAGATTGGACAGGCTGGCAGAAGACCTGGAGGAATGAATAGATGGATCCGATTGGAGCAGTAGAGAGGGAGGTTTTTCGGCAACCGGTTCTAGAGCAGTGTCCCGGGTTCGAAAAGAACAGACTGTCGGCTCTGAAGTCAGTGGAGCCGAAGTCACAACACTTTCCGACATTTTTCCTTTCTTTGTCCTGGATTCTGAGGAAGATGTGGACAATTTGCTGGCCCCATCCTGGTCAGACAATGCCTCTGAGAAAGGGTGTTTGATAATACCCCTATCAATTAACTTCCTCTTCCTTTCTGCAAGCACTCTAGTAGAAAAGGAGTGGCAGATACTACATGACTCCTGCAGGTGCACCTCACCCAAACAGTACACACACTGCACATGGGCATCCGAAACGGACATCTTTTGTCCGCAGTCTGGGCATTTTTTAAACCCAGACTTTGGATGTTTTTCCTTTTCTTCAGACATAGCACTAACTACTATTCACAGATCAAAAAAAGAGAAAAAAAAAACACACTATTTAACTATATAAGAGAGTTAAAGTTAGAGAGGATTAATCTAATTAACTACACACAGTACACACAGCCCAAAAAGGCAACTAGTAACAACACTATTTAGCTATATAAGATAGTTAAAGTTAGAGAGGATTATAGCAACCCAATATCAAAAAGCCCAAAAGGGCAACTCTATCTAACAAACTGTAAGAAAAGGCTCAAGGCCAAAAGGCCAAAGGCAATCAGTAGATTTTTACTGGGAAAGGGGAAAAAACAGAAAACAACTGCTACCTAGATAATACTATATAGTTATAATAGTAAAAGATATAAACTTCAAATAGAAAACTTGCTGAAAGTTGAAAATTCCCAATAATAGTCTCAAGCAATGCTGGAAACCAAGAGATCCGTGCCGCGGCAAACTAGATCTGAGGTAATTCCAGCAGTGCATTGTAGGCTAAGGGGTTGGGTCTCGAGCTACTGGAAAACTTTGAGCTTGCTAGTCGGCCGTGTCGGATCCGAGGATCGGCTCCAAACCCATCAGTGAAGAATGAACGGCGAGATTGAACAACTTCACATCAAACATTATACCTTCAGATATATTGCTATATATCATATAACCTAAGATATTACATAAACTATTAAATTCCTGCCTTTAAACATCTTTATTAAATCACCTCCTATACAGGCAATCATACATTTATATAAATGAAAACAAACCACATCGACACAATCCTAGTCGCAAGAACTTTACATCACAAACCATATTGACAGCCCCCCCCCAGTTACAAACATTATACATCACTTATAATCTACCGAATCTTTCTCACTCAAACATTACATAGCTCATTTAAGTCCTGCCACCTTTCAGACCTCATTCCTCCCTTGAATTTATTCTTCCCACAATTCCCATTTTATTTCTATGTAGTTTGCTCCTACCCTTTTCTAAAGATCTAAATTCCAGTTGTTTTATCTCTGCTACTATATTCACTACTGCCAGTATAGTTGGTTTAGATTTTGAATTCCATTTTCTAGTAACTGCTTTTTTGGCAGCAAACAACAGACACAGCAAGGCCTTACCATGTCTAGGCAATTCCAACTCCGTCTCGTAGCTCAGAAGAATCATCTCCCTCATCAGACCAATCAGCCCACTCAGCATCTCCAACAGTGCATCTCGTAGAGAATCCTTAAAGTCCACCAACTCACCGCAGTCGCAGAAATTAAGTTCCCAGTCACCTCTTTCTTCCCCTTTACACCTCCAACATTTACGGTCTGCCTGAGGAAAAATTCTCTGAAGTCTACTTGGGGTATAAAAATATTTATGCATAAATTTCCAGGCAAAAATCCTAAATCTTCTAGATTTTGCTGCATATTTGGGAAACAAACATATACCCTCCACTGTTTTTTTTTGTGAATTGCTTAAACAATCTTTCTTCTCAATCCTTTCTAATCTCCTCTGATTGATTTTATAGTTATCATGCAATATTTTATATGCTCTAATGATTTCCTTTTTAGTGGCAGCTTCTGTTCTAGATTCTATTAAAAACTCTACCAGTGCTGGTCTTTCATTTAGGACCCCCTACTTCTTTCTTTGCTTATACTCTGATAACAATCCCTGACAGGGAAAGCAATCTTTAACCTGCAGTCCAAATAAATTCTTGGCGTCTTTCCCTCTCTAGTTATTTGCTCCCAATACCTTGGTTCCTTTGCCAGTTTTCTCCAAAAAAATTCCGTCTCCCTCTTGCCTACCAGTCTGTATCCCTAACTGCAGTCATCCTTATCTGCAGAATCTCCTTTCTCCATTCCCATGTTGGTTTAGTTCTTAGAATACTTTCTCCTACTTCAAGGGTATAATATTTTGCATGATTACTGTTGCTCTCAAAGGCCTGCATCCAAAATCCCAGTCTCTCCTTGTTTCTTGAGCTTCCACAGTGTTCACCATTATCCCTTTACACTTTGAATTAAAGTTTTCTGCTTGTGCTATGTATAGGAGTCTTACCTTTGTAGCTCTGAAATACCTCTTCAAATTGGGTAATCCCAATCCGCCCTGTTCTACTGGAAGAATCAGCATATCCCACTTGACACTTGCAGTCTTCCCCTCCCAGATACAGTCCTTCAGCTCTTTTATTAATTGCTACCTACAACTTCTCCTCTGGTTGATAAAAATATGCCTGACCTGTGCGCAAGACTAAAGGGACTAAAAACATTTTAACTGCTTGTATCTTACTATACATATCCATATAACAAAGCTTCCATTTTCTCAGTTTTTGTATTATCTTTTGTTTAGTCTCTTCCCACATATCCTTAGCTGCCACACTAGAATCATTTCAATCCATACACCTAAATATTTCATTTTTATCATGTCCCCATAAATATGGGTATTCCTGAACCAGTTCATGTGTGGGCACATAATTTAGCACTATTGCCTTTGATTTAGCCTCTAATTTTGCATCCTGAAAAGATATGAAACTATCTTAAAAAGTTGCACAGCATTATAATGTCTTTTTCTGGTTTTGTTAGGTACAGAATAATATCATCTGCAAATAAAGCCAGCTTTTCTTGACTACCATATCAATTCTATTCTTGAAACTGAGTCCCTTATTTTCTTTGCCAATGGTTCTAAATATAATGGAAATAATAAAGGGAAAAGGATACCCCTTGTCTGGTTCCTCTGCTCAAGCAGAAATTATCAGAGATGACCCCACCCACTGTAATTTTCGCCTCTGATCCCTCATATATTCTCCTAATAAACCTTATAATTCTTTAAGGAAATGCAAATACTTCCATTGCCCTGCTCAAAGTCTCAGTTTACTCTGTCAAATGCTTTCTCTGCATCAAGATCCACCAGCAACAATGGTATTTTCTTACATTCTGCTTCCCTCTGGATCAATGTTGTTAATGTTGTCAAATGTTTGCCTCCCCCTCCACAAAACCACACTGATCCATATCTATCAATTTTGGCATTACTTTTGCCATTCTTTTAACCACTATAGACATGAACACTTTATAATCACGGTTTAGTATTGAAATGGGTAGAGATGAAGCTGGATCTGATGGAGCTTTACCCTCTTTAGGTATTACAGCTACCACTCCATTCTTCCAGGATGGTGGTACTTCTCTCCTCTTAAGATACTGTTAAACAAAACCTTCCAGATCTTTATCAATTGTTTTCCTCCTAGTTTCCAAAATTCCACAGGAATACCATATATTCCTGGGGATTTTCCTTTAGAGTGGTTATCTCCTCCTATCCTGTTAGTGACAGAGCCTCATCTACCTCTAACCTTGGCATATTTAATTCTTCCACAAACATTTCCATTTGTACCTCTTCATGATTTTCATAATTCTCTGCTTTAGAGAGACTCTCAGAGAACTTCCAAAATGTTTCTAATACCTCTACAGGATCTCTTCTTACTTTCCTTGTTACAGGCTTCCTAAGTTAGACGACAGCCTTTTCTACTTTCTGTTGCCGGAGTTGTTGTGCTAAAAGTTTTTGTGCTCTAGTGTTATCAAAAAACAGTTGCTCAACAGCAATCTTTCTAGGCGTGTGCATATCACCGAGGTAAATCCCTTACTTTCTGCCTAGAATTCTGCACTTGATTCTCTTATTGTTCTGCGAGATTCCTCTAGTCTGCAATACTTTAACATTTTTCAGTCCCTCTAAACAATTCTGGTTACTTATCCATAGCTTCCTTTCTTTTATTTCCACACTATTTTTAAACTTCATCTTAATTTTATCTCACTCCCTACCTATATTTTCAGAGGAAATTTCTAACAGCTCCTGAATAATCTTCACTATCCATTCCTTAAATTCCTCTCTTTTCAACAGATAGGTGGGAAAGCGCCAACATCTCATTTTTATTTCATTACCCTGTTTTTATTTTAGCTATTATTGGCGCACAATCTGAAATAGTTATTGGGTGGGTATGAAGACCTTCAATTAAATGCACATGTTCCTGTGAAATGTAAATTCTGTCTAGCCTAACCCAGTTTTTATATCTTGGGGAATAATATGCAAATGCACTCAACTCCCATTACTGAATTCACATCTTCAATGCCAAATATTTCAATAAATTTCTTCAAAAATATACCCCCCTCTGTTACAGTATCCCGTCTGAGCCCCCCAAACGCATCTTCACGGATGCAAATCAAATTCCAGTCCTCACGTACAAGTATTATTCCTTGGTGAAAACAGATAATTTCTCCCAGAATTTTCTTAAGCTCCATTACAGCAGTAAATACATGCCAGTGTAATCATCCTCCCTTGCCAGTAGCCCATTAGCACGACAAATCTGCCATTATCTTTTTTTCATCTTCTATCACTATTGGAGCTCCTCTTGTAATTAATAAGTAGTCCTCTTTCCTTTGTCCTAGTTACTCCACTGAATAACCATCCTGAAAACCTTTTTTTATCAAATTTGCATGTTAAGTTTCCAAGTGTGTCTCCTGTGACATAGCTATTTGCACTCTACATTTTTTTAATATAGTTCACTACTCTTTCTTGTTTGTATTTATCTGTGAGGCCATTTACATTTAAAGACAATAAAGAAAACATCACTGTATTAAAATGTTTTTATTCCCACCTTTTATGTACGTCTAGTTTCAACTTTTGTGTTACATGCATACACTGTTTGGCAGGTTGAACTTTTATATAGTTTGTTCTTGTCATATAGATTTGAGCCTATGTCATATCTGATAAAACTTTTTGTTTTACTGAAAGCCCTCAACAAAAAAATACCCCCAAAACCTATTAACTTAACACCAACACACAAAACTATGTACACCTTCAAAATATTGAAATTTTACCCTCTTAAGATCAAAAGTCCCAAATTGACAGCCACACTCAGACTTGAGTTAACGTAAACGATAGGTGATCCATACTAAGATGCATGGTGCAGCCTGTGCTTCAAAGTGCCAATTGGTTTCATCTTATCCTTATAGTTCTCCCAGTTTTTAGTTTCACCAAATCTTTTGGGTTTCTAATACCATGACAGGAATGGACCCCATTCCCAAGTCAAAGTACGATTAAGGTTCATGAAATCAGTATCGTTTCAATCTTTCTCATCCAAACGTGCCCAGTAATGACTCCTCCTGCAATTCATACGGAGTTACGTGTATTGATAGCATGTCTAACTATGACTGTAGACTCTTACAAAACCCATTGCTCCTACTACTATTGGAACTATCTGGGTACCTTTCTTCCACATTGCTCTCGTTTCTGCTTACAAATCCTTATATTTTATAACTTTGTCTTTCTCTGTATGCAGGACAGTGTAGTCAATGGGTGTGGCGATTTCAATGATCAATGCTATTTGTCTTTTCTTGGACCACTATATCCATTTTTTTAGCATCTTTTGAACTGTTGGTAATGGATGATCCCATGCGATGTAGACAATCATTTTCTCTGATGCTTTGTGGCTCATGTTTCCAGTGTTTTTCAGCCACTTCAATACCCTAATGTTTGCACAAACCCCAGTGCAATAGTCTTGCCACATTATGCCTTTCAGTATACAGTTCTTCTGCCATTAGTATGTCACAACCAGCAATGAGGTGTGCGACAGTTTCCAATTTGGTTTTACAAAGCTTACATCTGTCTGTTTCTCCATGCTCAATGGACTTTGCAAACTAGCGTGTACGTAGCTCACTATCTTGGGCCGCCAATATTAACTTTTCATCTCTTGGTTTAAATTCACCTCTCCTTAACCATTCCTGCGTTCATTCCTGATCAACATGAGGTTCTTCCAGGAGTTTTCTATACTTGCAACTATATTTATGTATTTTCCACACTTCTTGCCTTTTCATCTGGTCCTTCACCTTTCTTTTGCTTTTTGGCACATTCAGTTGCTGTCTGATTTTTATCTACTTCTGGTTTGATTTCCACTCCTGCTTGATGCCAATATGCTTCTGCTAGTTAATTAGAGAATTCATCTTAGATTTACTCTCATGTTTCAAAACATTCACTACATTTGGATCTTGTGAGGTGAGCAGATGTGTATGGAGTCCCACGATTGCAGATCTACACATGTAATCAATTTCAAGGAGGCCCATCCGTCCTTCAGAACGGGAAATATATAATCTTGGTATGCACTGATATTTATAGATCATTTGGTGAGCATGAAGCATCCTTCTTGTTTTAATATCTAATCTACCAAACATGTTTTGGGGCCAATCAATCCAAAACAGTAAGTTAGGACAGGAGAGCAAATTGGTTTATAGCTTGGATTTTGTTCCTAGATATCAACACAGTTTTCAGGATTAATTTGTGTCTTCTACAGTATTCCTTACAAAGTTTTATTTGCATTTGTTCATGTTTTATTGCTGATCTTCCATCCGTACCCAAGTATTTATGCACTATTCCTTGCTCAAGTTCTTTTATATCACATTCTTATTCCAAATTGATGTTTTTCTGTTGCTGCAGTTTTCCTGCTTTAAAGGTTGCTTTTGCACATTTATCAAGACCAAATGACATTTTAATATCATATGAAAAAGTTTGACAACCTGCAGCTGTGCTTTCAATTCCTCATCTGATGAGCTATACAGTTTGAAATAGAGAAACAGAAGATAAGTCTTTAGACTTTGTTGTTTTCTAGAAGCCAAATTATAGCCATAGCCTAAGCTGTTAAGTAGACAACTTAATGGGTTACGGGCAAGGCAGAATAGCAACTGAGAGAGAGTGTCACCCTGGAATATTTCCCTTTGATTTTTTATCGCTGGAATAATAACTTGTCCTTTACCAAGGCTCAATTCCAAAGTGGTCTGCCACTGTTTCATGGTCATTGTAATGTAGTCGATCAGTTTAGGGTGTATGTTATACATTTTTAAGCACGCTTATCCATGAATGTGGGATACTATCAAATGCTTTCTTGTAGTCCATACATGCCATACTTAGATTCTTCCCCTTTTACAGTTCTACTCTATGACTAACAACAAATGATCCTTTGTTCCATATGACTTTCTTTTATTGCCCTTTTGTTCTACTGCCATAACTGAGTTTTCTTCTAAATGACTATAAACTGTAGGCATCAATTCCTGTGTACAGTTTATAAGTTGTCAGAAGGCAAGTTAATGGTCTAATTTTCCCAGCTGAGAAAATCTCTGAATGCTTTCAGAGTACATTAACTACTTTAAGAAAGCCCCTGAATGCTTTTGGAGAACATTACCTACTTCATGAAAACTTCTGAATGGATTCAGAGAACATTCCTAGCCAATTTATCTTCTTTTTTTTTCCTCAGCCAATCGCTCTCCACTACACTGCAGACAGTTTCTCTATCACATTGTCTCCATGGAGACAGGAGAACCAGGCAGCCAGTTTCTCTTTATCAGACTGTTTCCATGGAAACATGAAGACCAGCTGCAAAAGTGTTACTCAGCATACATGGTATCTGCTAAAAAAAAATCATAATATTCAATGTTCATTTACTTGCTCTCTCTCAAAACTTGTTAATAAATCAATCTAAGGTCTTTAATCTGGTCATTTCCCCAAGCAAGAATGAGAAAAAGTGCATTAATTTTTCTTTTATCATACTTTTTAACCAGGCTTTGATATATATATATATATATATATATATATATATATATGTTTACTAATGTAAGATCAAATGTGAATTCCTTGAACAGTTATACGATCAAAAACTAATGTCACGGATAATCATAGTGAACACTCAAAACGTCTAACAAAATATTGAATTTCCCTACCGCACCAGACTCGAATCAAGCTCTAATGTGTCCTGAATGGGGTGCAAGTTCAGACAGCTGAGAATCGACATTCTCAACTTCGCACAATGCAGATTTGCAATTGAGAGCTCATGTTTCCATGTTCAACTAATTATTGTTTGCTCAGTTGTCATTCAACCAAGTTAAGGTAAACTTTATATATATATATATATATATATATATATATATATATATATATATATATATACACACACACACACACACACACACACTGTAGTGCCTACATTTCTTAAAACTAAAGAGTAAGAGAAAGAAGGGAAAAGAAAAAAAAAGAAAAGAAAAGCAGCACCTGGTTACAATCCCCATTACACTTAAAATAATTGAAAAAAAAAACTTTGCCTTACATGTAAAGAAAATCACATGCCACAAAACTGGTACTATTTAAGAAAAAAACCTTGCTTACAGTTGACTTTATCCTTCCTCTTCCTCTCCTCAAAGCACTTTTCTGAACATTTATGATGAAGTACGGCATATGTTTTAGAGTCCCAAAGTCTAACAAATTTTGAAAGTCCAATATTTCCAGATTGTCTTGTTCTGCCATATTTCACAACTACAATTATTGCATTTTAATTCCACATTAAGTTACTGGTTTTATTACCGTTTATCTCCAAAATACTGAACGTACTCTTGGTTCTTCTAATCAACTCTCCTGCTCCCTTCCTTCTCTCCAAATCTTCCATTGAAAATTTTGAAAAGGTTTCACAGGTGTAGTCCCCTCTGTGGTGTTTACCAGAAAAACAAGAAGCAGAATCTCCTTCTGTTTCACAGCTTACTTTTGGTTGGACAAACTTTTGTATTTCCTCCTTAGCATGTACTTCATCAATAAATGATTTTGCCCCTCCAAGTGAAGACAGCTGGGTACAGCAGGTTGAATCTCACACCCGCATATCAACATTCCCTGTATAGTGGAATAAATTGGCTCCTCTTGTCTGGTGTATGATTAGTAACCATTCTCCACAAACACTCTGCTGTCTCCCACTTTTAGTATGTCACCCTTCTGACATAGTTTTGTCAGAATCAACTCCTTCTGCTGGTGGGATTGCATCTTTACTATTAAAGGTCTAGGTTGCTTTCTTATAGCCAGGTTTGGAGCATATGCATGATGTGCCCTTTCAACTAACTCCTGCTGTGGAACACCAGGCCACGTGCTTAATTGTGCTTTCATAAAATTAATATAGTCTCTTCCTTCCAGCTTCTCTAGTATAGCGGAAAATCTCAGGTTTTCTCTATGTGCTATGTCCTCTAATTCTGTTATTTTTTGAAACATCTCTTCCTGAGCAGTCTCATGTTCAATCAGCCTTTTCTTTATGTCGACCTCTGATTTTTGCAGCTTTATCATCTCATCTGGATATCTGTTTAAAGCTTCTTCCATTTTCCAGCCTTTTGTTGTTTGTATTGATATACTCCATCAGTGTTTTGTTTATTTTAACAAAGTCTGTATGCAGTTGTCTTGCATCTTCCTGTAGGTTACTGGAAGTCATGTTTGAAGGTTGCATTGCTTTTTTGCTGAACAGCTGCGGAACTCTCCCCAGTCAGTGTTTCTTCCTCACTTTTCACAGATGATTTTTTTTCCAGGTCTTCTGTATTTCTTTATTCCTGGCACCAAGGCAGTGCAGTTACTAGCTAGCTACTGAAATTTACCCATAAGCACAAGTCTACTGGCCTTCTCTACTGAGTTTCTGTTTTCACACTGGGAGATTTAGAAATTAGCTGCTACTCAATTTGCCACCATCTTGGAAGCCCCCTAGACCATCGGCAACTTGTAATACATCTACTTGTGGTCTACCTTACAATCTGTGAGATGCAGAGCATTTTATGTAAGCAAATCTACAGACAGACTTAAAGATCAAATTACTGAACACAAATCAGACATAAGGTTAGCACTAATGCACTTGCTAAGCATGTGGAAGAGAAAGGTACAGAACATGAGTTTAGGTTTAGGGCAATTAATGGTAGTGATAAGAATGAGACAGGGGAAGACATAAATAATAGATGAGAGCTAAGTGAATATGAGTGGATATTGAGGTTGCAGACACAGGTTAACCCAGGGATAAATGCCTCTATTAGTATTATACCTATCCTGAAAAAAAGGGCAAATGGTATTAAAATAACCTCCTTTAAATTTTATATAGGATGAAATGTTTTACTATGTAACGTGTGTGTGTGTGTGTGTGTGTGTGTGTGTGTGTGTGTGTGTGTGTGTGTGTGTGTGTGTATTTTATGTTCAACACTATGGTTTTGATATTTATTAGGTGAGCTTAATTGAATGTATTTGTAATGGTACTCTATCATGTGATTTGGTTTGAACTTGTATAAATGCAATGTCAGCTTTGAGTCATTGTACACACTGATGAAGGGCACTGGCCTGAAAGCTTTGTGATATTTTGCTATTAACTTCTATATGTTAAGTTCTTAGGCTAGCGTTTCCTTGCACTGGATTTTTGATTTTTGTATTTGGACTTTGTATTCACAGTGGAGGTTCACCATAGTGTTGGTCCTAGTCCTTGGATTTGTGTGAAGGACATACTAATGTCAAGGTTACCAGCCTTCATCACACCAATAACCGAGTATAATGCACCCTTCTCTGTCTACCTCCCTACACGTGTTCCAGTGATGTGCAACTGAAGTGTACAACCTTTGTCACACTGCGCTGTCACAGTCACACAGCTTATTGTCCCATACCTAGTATTCTTTCTGTGGAATATACATGACTGTCTGATGGTGTGGAACACCAATCAAGTTGTTGCACCAAATGCATGTGTGCTACCTGTTAATCTTATGCAAACATTGGTGTTTGACAGCATTAATGGCATGTATATCATTTGTGACCGTGTGAATTGTGCCACTGATATATGCCATGTTCGCAAGCCAACTAGCCTGTAGTGCCCGTACTGTCACAAACTGGTATAGCAGTGTCCCTCCTACCACCACTTTCAGATATTACTGTACCAAGACAGTGTGCATGGCTACCCTCAAGTGTGTGAATGTACTATATGAGCTGCCCAATGTGTGGGTGCCGGCTCTTCTAAGCCTGTTGCTTTAAGCACTTGGGCTTCAGACCATTTGTTTTACATTAAGAAGGTTTGGGGTCTGCACTGTTGGGGCAGGACAGGTAGCTTACATCATTCTAAGTTGGGAATTGCTGATAGAAGGCTCAGTGTCTGTTACTCTAAAAGTGTATTAGTTCTGGTTTAAGCACTTGAGCTTCAGGCCAGTTATTTTACATTAAGAACATTTGTGGTCTGCACTCTTGAGGGAGGAGAGGCTAGATTACACCCTTCTGAGCTGGGAATTTCTGGTTAAAAGCTTATTGCACCACCTGCTTATTTGAACGGTTTCTTTCTGAAAATGGTGCGCCTTGTTTGCTGTAGCATAAACTACATTCAGGCCTGCTGAATCTAGCTTTGTTTGTATAACTTGAGCACTAATCCAGGCCATCTTTTTTAGAGAAGGTTCCCCTGCACCCTAGTGGCAGGAGTGTGCAGTTAGAACTTGTCCGATTGAAGACTGCTGGAACAGGGCTCAGTTTTGAGATTTTTTACTGGTTAATTGGGTAATTTGTTTAAATCAGTTTGCTTGTTTTCTACTGTTATAAAAAAAAATTGCACTTTATTCATCTGCTTTTACTGTATTTGTGTTTCTTCCTACTTTATTTTGCTTTTGCTGCCTGTTCTTAAAAGTACTTAATTGCATTTATTCTGCTGCATTTATTACTGTGTGTTAGCAGCCTGATTAAATTGTAACTGTTACTCTAAGCCTTTGGTTTAAACACTTGGGCTTCAGACCAGTTGTTTTACATTAAGAAGGTTTATGGTCTTCACTGTTGTGGCAGAATAAGAAGTTATGTTCTTACCATAACGTTCCATGTTAGTTGCCTTCTTCTCGCCTTCTTTCTTGCTGGATGGGTTCGGAGCCGATCCTCGGCTCTGACTCGGCCTATACTATAGCTCGAGAGCTATTTTTACCGGCTCGAGGCAGCCCTATAACCCACAATACCATGCGCTAACTCCCCAGATCTCGTTTGGAAGCTAAGACATAGTATAAATATAATATCATAATATCATAATCCTCATTTGCAAGTACGGGCTCACTGCTAGTAACATTAAGGATACTGGGAAACTGTAACATGTTATATCTCCAGAAATGGAAGGACTCAGAGACCTGAAGTCTATCCAGGCTAGGGGGCAGGAGGGAGGGACACAAGAAAGAAGGCGAGAAGACGACAACTAACATGGAACGTTATGGTAAGAACATAACTTCTTAATGTTAAGTTGTCATTCTCGCCTTCATTCTTGCTGGATGGGACAGCGTCCCTAGCATCTTAGTCCTGGGTGGCTCAATGGAACAGACTCCTGAGTATGGTGGAACCAAAGTCAGCTCTATTTCTGGAGGCTATATCAAGTTTGTAATGGGCAATAAAGGTATGTTTGGAAGCCCATGTAGCTGCTGCACATATGGCATCTAGTGGTAACCTTGCTTGAAATGCCATTGATGTTGATAGTGTCCTGGTTGAATGAGCCTTAGGCCTAGACGGAAGTTGCCTGTGTCTCAACTCATAGACAAAGGTAATAATAGATGTCAACCATCTGGAAAGAGTAACCTTCGATACAGGAAGCCCTTTCTTTCCTGCAGCATAAGAGAGAAAGAGCTGGTCTGACTTTCTGAGTTGTTTTGTCCTGTCTAGATAATACCGTAACTGGCGATGAACATCTAATGAATGTAATTTCTGTTCAGCCCTGTTAGCATAGTCTGGGAAGAAGACAGGCAAGTCAATGGAGTGGTTTAGATTTGTTTCCGAGGACACTTTCGGTAGGAAGGAAGGGTTTGTTCTGGGAGTTACCCTGTCTTTGTGAAAGACCAAATAAGGGGGACGGACCGACAAAGCTTGAAGTTCCGATACCCTTCTGGCAGATGTTATGGCTACTAAAAACAGAGTTTTCCAAGAAAGAAGCTTGAGGGAGCAAGAAGCTGCAGGTTCAAAGGGAGGCAGAATCAATGAGGTTAGAACTAAATTCAAATCCCATTGTGGAGGTGGATCTTTAACTGGAGGTCTAAGCAAAAAGATGCCCTTGAGGAAGGCTTTACAAAGTTTGTGGGACATAATATTTGCTTCTGAGAGCCCAACATGAAAATTAGCAATGGCCGCTAATTGTACCCTGATAGTGGCCGACGATGACCCTGAATGAAAAAGCTCCGACAGATAATCTAGAACCTTATGAATGGGTGCATGAAAAGGATCTAGGGACTTAGTTTGTGCCCAATGCGAAAAACGCTTCCATTTACTCGCATACGTCTTCCTAGTATTGGACTTATGGGAAGCTAGAATGATATCACGAACAAGAGGAGAAATAAGGGGAAGCCTGGCTAAGGCTGGAAGTGGAGCAACCAAGCTGTGAGGTTGAGGGAATGAAGAGACTGATGCAGCTTGCCCGTGAGATGGGTCAACAGATCCGGAAGGGGTTCCAGATGCCAAGGCTGTTCCAGTAGGTAACTGTGCAGAAACGGAAACCATACTTGTCGAGGCCAAAATGGGGCAATGAGGATCATTTTGGATCTCAATGCGGTTGCTTTCTGAATTAATTGCAGGATCAATGGCAAGGGAGGAAAGGCATATAGAAGACCCCGGGGCCAAACGTGAACAAGAGCGTCTCTGGGGGGATGGCCTGGTAGAGGAAAGAGTGTGAAGAAGTCGAGGCACTTGCTGTTTTGAGGAGTTGCAAAAAGATCGCAGCAAGGCTGGCCCCACTTCTGAAATATTCTGTCAGCTACCGTTTGATTTAGAGACCACTCGTGAGGCATGAGGATAGTTCTGCTCAATCTGTCCGCTATGACGTTGGACTTCCCGGGGATGTGCGTTGCTATCAGAAACCGTTGAGAGGAAATCGCCCATTGCCAAAGTATGAGTGCTTCTCGACATAGGGGGTAGGACTTTGTTCCGCCCTGCTTGTTTATGTACCACACTACAGACATATTGTCTGTTTGAATTGCTATAGTCCGTGTGGGAAGAGAGCTCTGAAGGGCTTGCAATGTCAAAAGCACCGCCCTCATCTCCAGGACATTTATGTGCAGGTGGCGTTCTGATTGTTGCCATGTGCCCTGGACCGTCCCGCCCTGATAATGCCCCCCCCACCCGATCAGGGAGGCATCCATTGTCACCGTGGCAACTGGGGGGGGGGGGACAAAGGATCTGCCCTGAAAAAGCTGAGGGGAAACCATCCACCAGGAGAGATGATTCTTGCAAGAAGGGGTTATCAAAATATTGTGAGTCACTGGTAGCTGTTGAAAGGACCACTGAGAAAACAGCATCCACTGAAGGAGCCTCATGTGGAAGCGGGCTAATGGGAGTAGAAGAATCGCCACTGCCATGAGGCCTAATGCTTTCAATACTAGCTTGACTTGAACTCTGTTGGGCTGAAACAGGGACTGAACATTCCGCCTTATGTCTGACACACTCTGAGGTGGTAATGTTGCAGACATTTCTGTGGTGTTTAATATGGCGCCTATAAAGTTTATACATTGACAAGGCGACAAGGAGGACTTTGCAAAATTTATAGAAATACCTAGACTGTTGCAAAGTTGAATAGTGTAATCCCTGGCCATTATAAGATGCTGCTTGGTGGTAGCGGAAATGAGCCAGTCATCTAGATATGGAAACACCTGGAATCCTTTTTGTCTCAGGTGAGCCATGACCACTGCCAAGCATTTGGTGAACACCAGAGGGGCTGTGGTGAGACCAAAGGGCAGGGTTCTGAATTGATAATGACTGGCTCCCAGCCGGAAGCGGAGAAACCTCCTGGAGCGCCTGTGTATCTTTATATGATAGTACGCGTCCTGGAGGTCTAAGGAGCACATCCAGTTGTCTCTGCCCAAAAAGGATAGAATGGACTGCAGTGTTACCATCCGAAATTTTGTCTTTTGTACAGAGTTGTTCAATCTGCTGAGGTCCAAAATGGTTCTCCAGTCTCCAGTCTTTTTTGGTACCAAAAAGAATCTGGAGTAGATTCCGGATCCTAGCTGATCTGCTGGGACTGCCTGGATGACTCTTTTTGTTAACAGCTTTTTTATTTCTAGCTGAGCCTGACCCCTTTGTGCAGGTGGTACGTCTGGTAGGGGTCTTGGCGGTTGTACCCGAGGGGAAGTGAAGGGAATTTTGTAACCCTCGGATATGATCTTCTGTACCCATGTGTCTTGGGAGAGGGATTGCCAGGCTTCCGGGTACAGAGACAATCTTCCCCCGACTGCCTCCGAAGGCAGACAGTCGGGCAGCTTCTCAGGGATGCTGAAAGGGCTGGTCAGGGAAAGATTCCCTGGAACCCTGGTTCTGTGGACCCCCTCTGCCCCTAGGGCGTCTGTTATTATTCCCCTTCTGCCTCTAGGGGAAATTCACCACGTCTGGCAGGCGACTCCCTGTGGTTTGCGGAACCACATCTTTCCACCTCTCTGTCCCTTAGGATAAGGTCTAGAAGGTGTGGAAAAATGGACTCCCACGGCAGAGAGAGTCTTACCATCTTGCTCGCATCTGGTGAGGGTATTCTTCACCTGAGGTCCAAACAATTCTGAACCGTCAAAGGGGGTGTTGGTGAAGGACGCCTTGAAGGGATCTGCAAAGTTACAGAGTCGCATCCAAGCATGATGTCTCAACGCAACACCTGTGCCAGTGGCCCTACTCGCTCCATCGGCTGCGTAAGAGATAAGCCACATAGAGGAGTTAATAATTGAGTTCAGGGTGGCCAGCTGGGAGTTTATCTTGTCCTGATACCCCACAGCAGAAGGATCCTGTACTGTTTCACCCAGCTCTTTGAGCAGGTCTCTCTGAAGGCGGGTGAAATGACAAATAGTTCAGCGATCGCATAGTAAAGGTCGCTGAAGCAAATGTCCGCTTGCCGTACCTGTCCATGGTCCTGGACTCTTTGTTAGGAGGATGAACAGGTACAGAAGGATCAGCCAATTCCTTCTTAGTGGCTGCTGCTACCACCATAGCATCAACTGAAACGCCTTTGGTGAGAAAGGATTTGTCCTCTGGTGCAGAAATAAATTTAGAAGGCCTCCTAGAGGTAGGTTCCATTGAGTCAGGAGCTGCCCACGCCTTTCTAGCCACTACCTCCATTAGTGGGTCGAAAGGGGGAGACACCCAGGAGGTGGAAGGGTGAGATCCAAAAGCGTCAAGGTAAACCGACTCGTCCTCGGAAGGTTTGAGAGTGGACCAATTTCCCCTCTGTTTTAGGATCTCTAGGATGTCTGAGAAAGAGACATCCTCAGAGGGGGATCTGGGGGAACCCACCGACTCATCCAAGTCGGTGTCTGACGTGACAGACTCGGAGGAGTCTATGTGCTTCCTCTTGCACTTTCTTTTCCTAGGGGGTTCCCCTGAAACTTCAGGGGAGCCCTCGGAAGAGGAGGAGACACCCAAGGTGGATACCCTACGCTTCGGATCTCTGCTGTCAGATATAGGAGGGTGGCCAGAGACCGTAACAGGCACTGTAGAGGGAGGAGCTGCAGAACTTAACCTTGGAGTGGACACTGGGTCCAGCACGCTCATCACCTCGAAGACTCCCCTATCAGATACCAAAGTTAGTCCCGGCTCCGAAGAGACCGGAACCGCCCCCGGCACCGACAGAGAAGGCTCAGAGAATGATGTTGGGGCCGAACTAACCAGAGCCGAAACTCCGAGAGGAGAGCAGGGTCGGACAAGGGTCCGATGCCACTCACCCCCTCGGAGCCGACAATGGAGTCCCGGTGCCCGGACCTCTCCACGGACGGAACCAATGAAGAGGTCGGAGCCAACGACACCGGAGCCGAAGGTGGGAGTATCGGCTCCGACGTGGTAAGGTTACGGTTCCGATAAACTCTGGTTCCGAACTCGAGAGGTGAGTTGGAGGAGGAATCAATGGCGGTACCGAAGGAGCCACAGTCTGGTGAGATGGGCTCTGGAGCATTTGGGCTAGTGCCTGAGATTTTATGAGCCTACTGACCACCCTCTCGATGTCGTGATCGGAGAGCCTGGATGACCTAGATGAGTAAGTCCTATGACTCCGCTCCGATAAGAGAGGGGATCTCGGAGCCGATCGGACGGAGTCTATCGAGGGGGATCTAGAGTGCTTGCGCGCTGGGGTCGGCTCCGATGCTGGTTTCGGAGCGGATACCAATTTACCCACCTCGGATCCGGATGGAACCGAAGTCGGAGCCATCTCGATAACGCCAGCCCTCGACTCAGAAGCTGGAGCCGAGGGTTTGGCGGTTTTTGAAGACTTCCCCGAGCCAGACTTGGACGGGGAGTCATCAGGCTTTAACAAGCCCCTTAGGATGAGCTTATTACGCCTCTCCTGCAGGACTCTTGAACTAAACCCTTGACAGACGGAACAAGAGTCCTGCAGGTGTAAAGGCCCCAAGCAATAGACACAAGAAGTGTGACCGTCTGTCAGAGACATTTTCTGACAGCACGAGTCACACTTCTTGAATCCCGAGACATTAGTGTCTTTGGACATAGTCCTATCCACAGTAAACACAGTCAGTCCACACACACACTCAACTTAAAATTAGGAAAGTTAAGGGAACTGACTAAAAACCCACACACACAGACACTATAAGGGGTGGGGAAAACTAAGGTAAAGCCCGTAGGCCCAAAGATAAAAATTAACTAGAGAAGTGAAACAGGGCTACAAAAAGGGTTGTACAATTAGTAGTGACCTAAACAAGGGTAACTAACTGGAGAAACTACCTGAAATTTTAATTAAATAGAATAAATCTCTTACTGACCTGAGCCGGTAAAAAAAGACAATCTCGCAGCGAAGCGGCAAACGAGATCTGGGGAGTTAGCGCATGGTATTGTGGGTTATAGGGCTGCCTCGAGCCGGTAAAAATAGCTCTCGAGCTATAGTATAGGCAGAGTCGGAGCCGAGGATCGGCTCCAAACCCATCCAGCAAGAATGAAGGCGAGAATGACAACTTATCAGGTAGCTTACATCATTTTGCTGACTGAAGGTTTAGTGTCT
Organism: Protopterus annectens; assembly: GCF_019279795.1. Taxonomy (NCBI): domain Eukaryota; kingdom Metazoa; phylum Chordata; order Ceratodontiformes; family Protopteridae; genus Protopterus; species Protopterus annectens. Next base: position 251,846,612 of record NC_056740.1, on the reverse strand, counting down.
GTTATTCTAAAAGTCTATTAGTTCTGGTTTAAGCATTTGAGCTTAGGGCCAGTTATTTTACATTAAGAAGGTGGGGAGGAGAGGGTAGATTCTGCCCTTCTGAGCTGGGAGCTTCTGGTTAAAGGCTTATTTGTGCCTGCTTACTTGAACTGTTTCTTTCTGAAATTGGTATGCCTTGTTTGCTGTAGCACAAGACTAGATTCAGACCTGCTGAATCTAGCTTTGTTTGTATAACTTGAGCACTAATCTAGGCCATCTTTTTCTAGAGAAGGTTCCCCTGCACCCTAGTGGCAGGAGTGTGGAGCTGAACTTGTCTGATCGAAGACCCCTGGAACGGGGCTCAGTTTTTAGCTTTTTACTTGTTAATTTGCTTAAATCAGTTTGCTCATTTGCTACTGTTATATATATAAAAAAATACACTTTATGCATCGCCGCTTAGCTAGGGTTAAACTATTCCCGGCGCCATAAAGTCTGCTCTTGAAATTTTCCCTTAAAACTAGCCAGTTTTTTTTTAGTTTTAGCACTCAAATCTGTTTATTTGAGCTCAGCACTTGTTCAGAACTTGTAAGCACTAAATAAGCTACAAATTACTATAGCACTCAACTTTCCTCACTTGTCTACAGGAAAACAGTTTTTAGTACTTAATAATTAAGCATCTATTCAGGCATATCTATGGGTCAGCTCCTGGTGTTTTCTCCTGTCTACCGGATGAATCTGGGCATCTTGGGGCAATGCAGCAATTGCCTCATGTACAGAGAAAACCCTCTCCGCCTACCACCCAACACCACAACCTGTGAGAGATACACTTACATAACCAAACTGGAAGCAAAACTCTCTTCACCCAAGATTGGACTAGACAGTCGAGAGGAGAGGGTAAGCACATGCACCACACCACACATCACATAGTCCCTCAAAACCTACACCACCAAAACACAAACACAAAACACACACCTACATTCACAGACGCACTCAATAAAAATCTGCCCAAGAAAGAGAGAACTCCAAAGCAGAAACGCAAGCAACCTCCACCCCCCCCAACACAACCCAAATGACACAGCCCACAAACTCAGTGTGCCACCCAACCACAGCCCATAAGGCATAACAACATACCCAACACTCCAGTCATAGGTAACTCTATAGTCAGGCACACTGATGTTCCACTCACCAGGCTAAACAAGGAGAAAGTTACTGTCAGCTGCCTGTCTGGTGCAAGGATCTGCCACACAACACATGCACTCAGGTCACTCCACAACAAGTACAAATATGACTCTGTCATTGTCCATGTTGGTGTGAATGACCTGAGACGTACCTCCCTGGACTACATGAAGAGAGAAATGGAGGAGCTCTCCGGATCTTATAGCTCAGTCAGGTAAGACCCGAACCCTGAGTAGCATCCTGCTAAGCTTCTGGTGTCATTTTAAGGGTATCCAGTATTTGTCTACCAGGGATGACATGATCTACAGACCATGATGCTTTGCCAGAGATGGCCTGCACCTCTCGTCCTTGGGATTCCGGATACTGGCTAAGGCTCTTGCCACCCATACAGTACCTTTTTTAGGCAAGGTTCAAATGACACATTCACCACCGTAACAGGTACAAGCAAGGAAAATCTGAGAGTAATGCTACTTACTGCTGGAAGTCTAAACCTCATAATGCACTCACTCGAGGCACTCCTTAAAAGTGGAGAACATCGACATCTGTGCAGTGACAGAGACCTGGTTCAAGGCTCCAGAGAGCACCCATAAAATACCAGGCTATAATTCATTCCACACCTTTCGCCACCTAACCTGGACCGAAACACTAAAGGCGGAGGGGTGTCCATATTCACTAAGGATATCCACACTTCCAGGCTAGTTGCTCAGCATAATGCATCAGAGATTATCCAAGTGCAACTAACTCTGGGCAAGACTGCAATCCAAATTGTAGCTTGCTACAGATCCCCCACCATGCCCCAGGATTCCCACTCCTCATTTCTTGATGCACTGGAAAATATTAGGGTACAACCTAACACCCAAATAATGGGCAAGTTCAACTATCCCACCATTAACTGGGAAATCTACTCATGTACCAAATCTTTTGCTCAACGTTTTCTGGAATTCATAAATTCCAACGCCTTGGATCAACTTATACACAGACCCACCAGGGGCAGCAATATCCTAGTCCTGTTCATTGCCAACATGGGCGACCGGTATTCCAGACCAGAGGTCAATTCCTCGATCAGATCCGACCACACACTAATCACCCTAGACACCCAAACCCCGACGAACCCACCCCCACCATTAGAGAAAGCACCATAAAAAATTTCAACAAAGCCAACTTCATGCTTCTTAAGACAGAAGTGGCAAACTTCGACACCCAATCAGACGGACAACAGAGGTATGACTGCTGAATCCTACACAAATACACTTTATAAGCACTTACAAGAGTGCATGGATCGTGCTATCCCTAACATAACCAAGATGCTATCCTCCAAAAAAAGGAAGCCAATCTGGTGGTCCTCTGCCATAAACAATCTCTACAACAGAAGAAAGAAACTGCTCCAAAAAAACAGTAAAATCCCATGATTGGAGGAACTCCCTGGTCAGCCTCAGTAAGAAGCTGAGATCCCTCATAAAATCCTCCAAAGCTAGTTACGAAAACAAAATTGCCACTGTTTCTAAAGACGACCACAAAGCATTCGATAGCTATGTCAAGAATTTCAATGCCAACACTCAGACCTGCTCTGAGTTAGAGCACAACGGCACTAAATATAAAGAACCAACTGATATTGCCAACATCCTGGCAGATAGGTTCAGTGTTAACTTTACCCCCCTCTCACCCCTAAAGGGCCCATCTCTATACCAGAAGAATGTAAAGTTCCTGTAATCACGGCTGCACAGGTAGAAACCACACCCTCCACAGTCTAGAACACAGCATCCATGGGACATGACAACAGCCCAGGCTGCATTCTACACGAACTACACATCAAACTGGCACCCAACCTAAATGCCATGTTCAATCATAGCCTCACCTCGGGCTTTATGCCCACTGAATGGCACACAGCGATGGTTATCCCACTCCACAAAAGGGGATCCACCACAGACCCAGGGAACTACCGCCCCATTAACCTAACAAGTCTGGTCTGCAAGGCCATGGAACTTATAAACAAAGACATTGCTAATCTCCGAACTCTGGACCCCACCCAATTCGGGTTTGTAAAAGGCAGATTATGTCTCCTAAGCCCAAAAGACTTCTTTGAAGCAGTCAGCAAAGCCGTAGATGAGAGTAAGGTGGTTCACACAGATTATTTATATCTCGCCAAGACTTTCAACACCATCCCCCACTCTGGAATTATAGATATACTCATTAAACTTGGTATAAATCCCTACGTCACAAGATGAGTTGCCAACTGGCTCACTGACAGAACCCCACACTGTGGAAGTAGCAGACTCCAAATCCAACTTCAAACCAGTGACAAGTGGAGTACCACAGGGTTCAGTCCTGGGTCCTCTCCTGTTTGGTATCTACTTCTCTGAAGTACAGGCAAACACAGAAGTTCTTTGGCTAATCAAGTTCGCAAATGACTGCAAACTAGGAACCATAATCGAAACTCCTAATGATGTGGACATCCTACAAAAGGGCCTCACTGCGATAGATGCCTGGTGTCAAAGCCATGGCCTCAAGCTCAATGCCAAAAAGTGCATTGTCATCCCTTTTGGTAAAAACTCTGCACCCATGAACTACCACACAGACGGTAGTCTACTTAACACCGAAAGTGTCATAAGAGACCTTGGGACACAGGTGGACAGTAGCCTCTCCTTTGATAATCACATCGCCACAGTAGTCAGAAAATCCTTCTACATGGCACACCTCATCACAAAAGGTTTCTCATCCAGGAAAAAAAGAGGTAATTGTTCCCCTCTACTCATCACTTATAAGTCCCATTATGGAGTACAATGTCCCTTTTGTATGTACCTCACAATACATCTACAACTGGAAAGGCCACAGAAATATCTCACAAAGAGGATTACCGGCCTCAAAAAGATGTCCTACGCAGACAGTCTCAAAAACTCTAGCTTTACTCCATCGCATAGCACCTACTCAGAGGCGATCTCTGCCTAACATACAAAGATCAAACCCAGAGCTGTTGGGCATGCTCCACTTAAAGAAATCCCAATCCCTCCGAGCTACACGCTCTAGGGACCTAAACCTTGTCACCACAATAAACAGAACATGCTGGAGGGATAGATTCCTGTCCCAGAGACTCCCCATACTCTGGGACAAACTACCTACAGATATCAAACAAAGCTCTTCATTAGCACTCTTCAAGAAAAATCTTGATCATTGGATGGAAGGTATGAAATTCACCCCAGGGATCACTTTTCTGGCTCTGCTCGACAGGGGCACTGGAAAATAATTTTCTTGGGTGGCGAAAGCCAGGGTACCTTTTTGGCTAGGCTTACATAGTCCCTAGGGCCAACAGGCTAATACCTACCTATGAGCCAACCTATGAACCTGTTACCACCCCACATCACGTATGTCAGAGGCATGGGATTGGGTGGCATTATTCAGATATTTTCCATGATTGTGACTGGTTTGTGTAATGTTTGCTATGATCCTTTAACTGTGGCCACCATGCTGAAGACCTCCATGGAGAGTACACATATTCAGGTGCATCAGTTTTGCACAGCTTCCCGATATGCACCCTACCGCATTTGTATGTCAGATCCCTGATAGATGTCCTCTGCATTATTCATGTAAGGCTGCTTCTCTCTCGCACATCCTCCCCATTACTATGTCACCTTGTGCGTCAGTCAGACACATTTTCACTGTACAGTCCATACTGTACCATACACATGTGCTTGGTGTCACTGCTACAACCATCTTCCATTGACATGCCCTCCTCTGCTGTGCATGCAGGAGTTTCATCTGTATTCTTTCCTTGTTTTCATTCCTACAGTTCATCTGTGTGTCCCTATTCAATATACACACTTCCCCTGAGTGATCCGTTTACATGGCAGTCCCATGTCCTGTTACAGATCATTAACACAGCTTCAGTACAGAATGGCAGAAATGGGATATCACAATACTCTGCACAGCACTGCAGGTACACTGTCCTGTACACTGTTTGAACCACATACTTCACATTTATACCTCAAATGTTCAGATATTTCCAGGATGCTGGAAGTTTTCCTTATCAAATATGTGGCTTTCTGCCATAACACTGGGATGATCTCCGAACCTGTTGTTCTACTCATATTCTAAGTTTCTAAGAGCAATATTTAAAAAGTGTACCTACTGCCCCCCCCCTAATTACTGAAGGCTTTCTCCAGATTTCTTGCTCTAAGAGGTATGCCATGTAGACTAATTTCGTGCATACCTCTCAAGTGTCCAGATTTTCAGAGAAAGTCCAGACTTTTTGCATCACATTTTTGGTCTGTTCCTCATAACATTTGTGATTTTCCGGCAAATCACTGGGATGATCTGAGGATTGAAGTCACTAAATAATGGCATACATTTGAATTTCAAACTTCAAATCCTTCAGAAAATGCATGTTAACACAAACCTTGTTCTAGCAACTTTCTAAGTTTATATCAGCAATATTTAAAATGTGTTTGTATTTTTGGGCCTTTTCCGCTTTGTCCAGATTTCTTGCACTAACAGGGTGAGAGCTAGGATTTGTGCAGCCCTGGTGATCAGTGCAGCATTCTGTGGAAACCCTCAGACCGTATGTGCTCTTCCTTATAAGGACTCAAAATCCGTGTGTTGTTTTACAAAGATTCATGGCCACCAATACTGTTACAAGCTGCAAAATGCAACCTAGGCACGCCCCGCCTCATTAACATGCATTGTGCACTGCCCACTATTATGTACATAGATGCACTCTGTGTAGGCTCTACACGGAGTTTAATGAATCCCCAGGATGGCTTTTCAGCAAAGCAAAGGGACAGAAATTGTAATATGGCCATAAGGAACCCAATACTGTAAAAACAGTACTACAAATTTACAAACTGTTAGGAAAATATCAAGATATTGAGGTGGAATACTCAGCTGCACAGATCCATATCCATTTGCAAAGGCGGCAAAGGAGATTTGGGGTAAATCATGAGACAGGTTCATTATGGGAGACAAAGCTATTAAAAGGCGTGAGGCTAGAGCACTAATGTTGCCAGATCAGATCCAATAAGTGGCTCCAAATACCCAGAGATCGGATGGGATAGACTGAATGAATAGGCTCAGCAGTTGCTTCACAGAAAAATAGTAGTATTAAACAACTTTTTAACACAAAAGTAAAAAAAAAAGTTCAATCCCATTTAAAAGTACATAAAAGTCATGAGACAGTCAACAAACATACTTTTTTTTAGTTTAAAAGTAATTCTCTTACAGGAACTTATCTGCCCAACAAGGTAGGATTCAACTTATACAGCTTAAACTACTTCAGCAGTGATCATAATAATGAATATCTGAAATTAAATAAGCAATGGGAACTCAAAATCCAGGGTTAACTCCAGGAATGATGGAATTCCAGCGCAAGTGTAGAAAAGGAAGAGGAAGGAGGCAAATTTGGCTAGTAAATTTAACGATATTTTTCTTAGTGGGGTCGTGCCCATGACATATATATGTGTGTGTGTGTGTGTGTGAGTGTGAGTGTGAGTGTGAGTGTGAGTGTGAGTGTGAGTGTGTGTGTGTGTGTGTATAAATACACACACAAACACACATTTAAATCGATGCCGAAATACTTATAAGAAAATAGCCCATTTTTGAGACAACAATGCTACTGATCTAGAACACGACATAACAATTACAGTTGACAAACTGAAATATCTTAACAGTACACCAGGATATAAAGTAACTTCAAACACAAAGGCTATAGTAATGACTCATGCCCCAACATATGACTTGGTACAGAGCTTCCCCTTTTTTGTGATGTTATGCAAGATACATGGGAATTTGTTTGAACTAGGATGCTGAATAAGCAGCTAAAGAAATATGATACGAAATTACTTGTAAAAGATACAACAAAACTACAGCAATTATTTATGGAAATCAACCATAACATACAAGTTGTTAAGAAGCTTTTGGTCCTGCTGGCTCCTTATGTAGGATAGGCTCACATGTATCAACCAAGAGATTAGATTTGGAAGAATAAAATAAAGAAGTTTCTTTAAGACAACAAAACAGCATTGAGAAAAATGAATACTGTCAAAGAAACAAAGTACAGTTGTATACACTTACCATAAATGTAGATGTTAGAGTGTATTCACTGTTGCAATCATCACACTTGGGTTATCTTGCCAGGGGCAGCCCTCAGTTGGCCCGAATACCAGAGGCTTAGTATTTCTAAGTCAGTTGCTGTAGCTCCAGGACTGACATCAGGTTGTCAGTGGTATAAAAACAGGCAGCCAACGCCAGTACATCAGTTTTTCTTGCCCCAAATGTCAGGAGCCCCCAAATAGGGAGCTAGGTTATGGTGGAATAACACCACCAGTAGACAGTAAATACCAAATACCACTGTACAGAGTGAAGAAGAGAGAGAGACAAGGGGGATGGAGGGTGGGAAACCAGGACTGCAGCAGTGAATACACTCGAACATCTACATTTATGGTAAGTGTACACAACTGTACTATGTTCTTCGACTTTCACTTTTGCAGTCATCACACTTGGGTTGATTCCCAAACCTGAAGAAATGGGTGGAGGCAGTCAAGAAGAGTTGGGGCTGCCTAGTATGCCCTGCAGTACTGCTGTTGCAAACCTGCCCTTCATTTGGAAAAGATGGGCAGGTGGTAATGCTCGGTGAAGTTATGAACAAAACTCCATGTTGCAGCCTCCAGGATGTCTCTGGTAGGGACCCCTCTGAGAAAAGCTGCAGAGGTGGAAGTGGCCCTAGTGGAATGTGTTCTGATCCCCCTGTGGGTTTGGTTTCCCATGGTGTTTGTAACAGAAATGGATAGAATGTGCTATCCATTTGGAAATGGTTTGTTTTGATATGGCCTTGGCCTCTGCCCCTGCTGCAAAGCTGACTAGTAACTGGTCAGATTTCCTGAACGGCTTTGTCCTATCCAGGTAGAATCTGAGCTGTCTGTGCAGATCCTTTCCCCCCTATTCTGAGGTTTAGGGAAAAAGGTGGGCAAATGAATAGATTGGTTGAGAGCCACACTGGACACGACTTTAGGCATAAAAGTTGGGTAAGTCCTGAGGGAGACCCTGTCAGCATGAAAAATGATAAAGGGTTCCACAGCCATGAGTGCTTGTAGCTCAGACACTCTTCTAGCTGAAGTGATGGCCAGAAGCAAGTCAGTTTTCCAAGAGAGGAATTTTAACTCTGCTGAAGCTGCAGGCTCAAGGGGGGGGTAGCATGAGCTTTTCCAATACAAAGTTAAGATCCCAAGCAGGGTTAGGGGCTCTTCTGGGTGGCCTTAAGTTGTTAAGCCCCTCTAAGGAAAGTACAGCTGTGTACACTTACCATAAATGTAGATGTTCAAGTGTATTCACTGTTGCATCATTACATTTGGGTAATCTGCTGGCAGGTTGCCCTCAGTCGGCCTGATTAACAAAGTCTTGGGTCCTGCATCGGTTGCTGTCCCTTCTTCCATGACGTCAGGTCATCAGGGATATAAAACATGCAGCCAACGTCATTACATCAGCTTTTCTTGGCCCAGATGTCAGGTGCCCCCCAAATGGAGAGTAAAAAAAATATATAGATATATAATTTGAAAATACCAAAAAATATATACCTCCAGTCAAAAGTAAATACACCAAAAAGGCTTTTAAGCATAGTAAAAGAAAGGATAGGTATAGTAAGATAAAAACAGGGGGCTGCAGGGTGGGTAACCAGGACTGCAACAGTGAATACACTCGAACATCTACATTTATGGTAAGTGTACACAACTGTACAATGTTCTTCGTGTTTCACTGTTGCAGTCATTACATTTGGGTAGAATCCCAAAGCTATGGTTGGGAGGATGGATTAATACAGCATTAGGAGCCGCTATAAGGCGCTGCAGGACAGCAGTGGCAAAGCCAGCTCTGGATTTAGAGAAGAGAGGTAAATGGTAATGTCTGGTGAACGTATGAACTGAGCTTCAGGCAGCAGCTTCTAGAATGTCTCTGGTAGGAACCCCTCGGAGAAAGGCTGCAGAAGTAGATGCAGCCCTGGTGGAATGAGATCTGATCCCCTTGGGGATAGGTTTACCATGGTGCACATAGCAGAAACGAATACAATGGCTTATCTATTTGGAAATAGTCTGCTTTGAAATAGCCTTTCCCTCTGCCCCTGCAGCAAATGCTACCAATTGTTGTTCATATTTTCTTAGTAATTTTGTCCTGTTTAAGTAGAATCTAAGTTGTCTGTGCACATCCAATGAATGCAGAATCCGCTCACCCTTGTTCTGTGGATTAGGAAAGAAAGTTGGCAGATGAATGGCCTGATTAAGAGCCACACTGGATACCACCTTAGGCATGAAAGATGGATTGGTCCTGAGAACCACCTTGTCTGGATGAAAAATAATGAAAGGCTCCACTGCCATAAGAGCCTGTAATTCCGAAATCCTTCTAGCTGAAATGACTGCTAAAAGGAAAGCTGTTTTCCTGGAGATAAATTTAGGTCTGCGGTATCAGCTGGCTCAAAAGGAGGGAGAGTGAGTTTTTCCAAAATAAAATTGAGATCCCATGCAGGAGTTGGTGCTCTTCTGGGAGGTCTTAAATGTTTGGCCCCTCTGAGATACTGCTATAGCAGATGATGTGAGGAGAGGAGAGGTTCTGTGTTGTAATGAGCTGAAATGGCAGAGGCATGGATTTTTATGGAAGAAAAAATAGGCCCTTGTGAAGCATCTCAGTTAAGTATTGCAGAATCTGAGGAATATTGGGCATAGCTGTGCTTATTTCCTTGTGACTGGTTCCAGGCACATAATCTTTTCCATTTGTCAGCATAAGATTTTCTAGTACTAGGCCTTCTAGCCTCCAAAATAACATCCATCACATGTTTGCTGAGGGATGCCAAAGGTGAAATTAGTTGATTAGCCACGCTGCAAGATTCAAAGTTTGGAGAGGAGTGTGGAGAATTTGTTAGTGCTGCAGAGACAGTAGGTAAGGTGTCTGAGGCAGGTGCCACGGAGGAAGGTGTGACGCATTGCGCAGGAGTGGGTACCAGTGTTGGCGAGGCCAGTCTGGAGCAATCAGAATCATTTTTGGTTTGTCCAGTTTGACTTTTATTAGAACTTTGGAGAGCAGAGGCAGAGGGGGAAAAGCATAGACTGATAGAGCATCCACTTTCCAAGCTTTTTTGTGATGAATTCTTTCGCAGAATTTGTCCAACTGATAGTTCTGGGGTGAGGTAAAAAGATCTACGTCTGGCCTCCCCCATTTAAGTGTCAACATGTTGAAAACTTGTGGTTCAAGTTTCCAATTGTGTGGGTCCATAAGATTTCTGCTTAGTTCATCTGCCAGAGTATTTAGCTTTCCTGGCAGGAATTGAGCTTGTAGTTGTATTTGATAGGTCAAGGCCGTGTTCCACAATGCCACGGCTAGTCTGCAAAGGGGTAGGAATGTGTGCCCCCCTGTTTGTTTATGTACCACATAACTGTGGTGTTGTCTGTCTTTATCAGTAGTTGTCCTGGATGAAGGTAGTCCTTGAAGGCTGTCAGTGCATTCTGTACAGCTAGCATCTCTTTCTGACTGATATGTAGGTGCATTTGATTTGGGCTCCATTTGCCCTGTATGCACTTCCCTGCCAGATTAGCCCCACAAGCATAGTCTAATGCGTCTGTAGTCAGGGTTTGGGCGGCAGGGCTGGAGTGAAAGGCAGTCCCTTGTTCGGGTGGCAGGCCTCTGCATACCACAGGAACTCTAGTTGCAGGCAAGGTATAATAGGAATCAAAAAAGTAAAAAATCACCACTCACATTGATGAAGTGCCTCAGATAAAGCAAACACTATGACCTGATCGTTCTTATGTTTTTTATGTTTATGCTTTGATTAAATGGTTCGCTTTCATTTGCTGTGGGGTGTCTCAAGAAGATTTTGTTGGATCATTGTTTCCAGGCTGTGACAATGTTGACTCCATAAACTTTTTAAGTACCACTGAAGTTTCCTCATATGCAGTCTTGCATATGAAATTAGAAGAATGCAGGAGGCCATGAACCCCAAGGCTTGCAGAATTTGTCTTGCAGATAGGAGGGTTTTTGTGGCCACCCGTTTGAAGTAAGTCACCAACTGAATTTGCTTTTCTGGCTTAAGGCAAGTCATTTGGGCAGTTGTATTCAAACTTGCACCCAGGAATGTAAATTTTTGAGAGGGTACCAGTTGCGATTTCTTTTCGTTTATGGTGTACCCTAGACAAGTTAGAACCCTTTTTACAAACGCCAGATGCTTTAGAAGAATGTCCTTGTTTTCTGCCTGAATTAGACAGTCGTCCAGGTATGGATATATTTGAATATTTCTTTGCCTGCAAAATGCAATTACTGGTGCCAGGCACTTTGTGAAGACCCTGGGTGCAGTAGATAAGCCAAAGGGCAGTGCAGAGAACTGGTAATGCAAGTAGCCTGCTTTGAAGCGGAGGTATCATCTGCAAGACTCCCTGATTGGGGATATGCAGGTAAGCCTCTTTTAGGTCTGGAGTTACCAACCAGGCATCTTTGCCTAACATAGGTAGCAACTGTTGAAGAGTCAACATCTTGAATTTTGGAATGTCCAGAAATGCGTTTAGAGTGGATAAGTCCAAAATTGGACACTATGATTTGTCTTTTTCTGGGTACCAGGAAAAGTCGAATAGAAACCTTGCCCCTTTTCCTCTTCTGGTACTGGTTGAATAGCCCCCATGTTCATGAGGGACAGAACTTGTTTCTGGGCCTCTGCCCACTGATTTGGGATTGGCAACGTGTGGAAATGAAATCTGTATCCCTGGGATACTATATTTAAAACCCATTTGTCCTAGGTAATGATTTGCCAGTTTCGTGCATGAAGTGCCAGTTTTCCCCCCAATAGGGTGGCTAAAAGGTAAGTGCTTGGTGATTGTAGGGGGAAATCATTGAGACCATTTACCATAGGGAGGTGTCTTGCTGCTTCCAGATTTGGAGGTGGAGGCACCCCGTTGTTTTGTTCTAAAAGTCCCTTGCAACTGAAACCTGGAGCCTTTGGAATGTCTTGGTTTGACTTGAGCGGCTCTCGAGGGGACAGGAAAGGACCAGTTTTTTGTAGGCCATGCTTTATCTTCCATCTTTTTTAACACTTCTTCAGCCTTATTACCAAAGAGATGGTCCTGCTGTAAAGGAGCATCCAACAATTTTGCTTTAACATGGTCAGGCAGCGTTTGCTCTTTGAGCCAGGGATGCCTTCTTAGCACAGATCCAGTTACAGCAGCCCTGCAAGAGGCCTCCAAGGAATCAAAACCACATTGCAAAGTATGTTTTCCAACTTGTTCAGCTGAATGTAATAAATCCTGCAAATCTTTATTTTCCACACAGAGATTAACATAATTTTCTGTGTAAGTAGTCCCATGATATGCTGTTGATATTTAAGCATATGAAATTGATAGTTTAAAGACCTGACTGCCAAGGTTGCAGACGTGTAAACCTTCTTACCCCATCTATCCAGCGCACTGGAATCCCTATCAGAAGGGGTAGGATTTTTAGCAGTAGAGGCCTTAATGCCCTTGGGACCCTGAGAAATGTTTTCAGGGTCAGCAATGGGCTTTTTGAAAAGGAATTTGTGGGAGTCAGGAACCCTGTAGTATCTGTCTGGCTCAAAAGGAGCCGGAGGCAGAGAATCAGGAGTCGTACTAGATTCTGAAAAAAACATCATCAACAATGTCTAGAACAGTATGGCCAAAGGCCTATGCTGAGGAAGAAGAAAATCCCTAAGTCTCTTTTTAGATACAGAGAAATCTTGACTTTCCCAGTGGAAATGCTCCCATAAGGTATGTAAGGTTTCCCCAAAAGAAAAAAAATCCTCAGGGGGAGAAGCAGAAGGAATGCAATCTTCTGCATCAGAGTCCTCATAAGTAGGAATAGACAAATCCTGTTCATTAGACGAGTCAGAAGAAAGAGAATCCTGTTCAGAAGATTCATAGTCAATGTCTTGCCTAGGCCTCTTAGGAGGAGGGGGTTGACTACCCTGATCAGAGTAATTAAATCTTCAGCCATTTTGATCATTTGCTTTTTAGGCATAGGGACCTGCACATGTGGCTCAGGCATCGGTTTTTTAGACATAGATTTAGATTTTGGCCTTAGTTTTGAAGATGGCATCTGTCTAATATACACATCTGTAGGCCTGAAAACACCCTCAGAAGCTGGTGCCTGCACAGCGGCTCCGGACCCATCTAAGGTAGAGACATCCGTGGGTTCCATAACTGAAGCATCTCGTGGCATACCGGACTCCGAATGGGTCTCAGTAGAGGCCTGTGAATCAGAATTAGCAGGTATCAGGGGCTGCAAAAGCATCTCACTGAGTACCGGCGACTGGCTTAGGAGAAGCATAGTTGTCGGTTTTGGACCTCGGTCTGTCTCTGTCTTTTTCTTTGCGTTTTTTTAGGTATTCCAGTAGTCAGATTGCTAATCAACGACATTTCTGGATAATTAAATCTAGAGCCAAAATATTTAGATGCAAAAATATACCGATGTTTAATTGTGCGTTGATTAAATTTAGCACAAAACCGACAGCAAGGCACGTTGTAGTCAGGGCCTGGGCAAGGAATACAGTACAAATGAAAATCCTTGAGGTATTTGCTTCCCACAAGTAATGCAATTAACTTTTACTGACATCGGTAGGGAGCAAGAAAAAGTTTCCCCCAACGGGGTACTTAGCTTTTAGTTGAAGACTTCGGTTCTGAAAAAGGGTTCTCATCCAGGAAAAAAAGGGGTCATTGCTCCCCTCTACTCGTCACTCATTAGGCCAATTATAGAGTACAGCACCCCTTTTGGAATGTACCTCACAAGACATCTGCAGCAGTTGGAAAGGCCTCAGAAGTACCTCACAAAGAGGATTACTGGCCTCAAACAAATGCCCTACACTGACCGCCACAAAAAACTCCAGCTTTACTCCGTAGCATATCACCTACTCCGAGGTGATCTCTGCCTAAAATATAAAACTATGTCAAACCCAGAGCTGTTGGACATGCTACACCTAAAGAAATCCCAATCCCTCCAAGCTACACGCTCTAGGGACCTAAACCTTGTCACCACAATAAACAGGACACGCTGGAGGGATAGATTCCTGTCCCAGAGACTTCCTATACACTGGAACAAGCTACCCATCTATGTCAAGCAAAGTTCTTCATTAACACTCTTCAAGAAAAATCTTGATGAGTGGATGGAAAATAGGAAATACACCCCAGGGATCACTTCTGTGTCTCTGCTGGACAGTGGCACAGGAAAATAACTTTCTTGGGTGGCGTAAGGCATGGTATCTTGCTGGCTAGGCTTACGTAGGCCCCTGGGCCGATAGCCTAGTACCTACCTATGAACCTATGAAAAAGTACAGTTTTTTACCTACCATAAATGTAGATGTTCGAGTGTAAACACTGCTGCAGTCATTACACTTGGGTTATCCTGCCGTTAGGCGGTCCCGCAGTCGGCCAGAGTTCCAAAGTCTTCGTCCGGCGTCGGTTGCTGTCGGCTCCTCCCTGACGTTAGTGCGACAGGGGTATATAACATGCAGCCAACGCCATTTTCTTCAGTTTTTCTTGCCCCAGATGTCAGGTGCCCCCAAATAGGTAGGCAATTCAAATTGCTAGTAAAAATTCAAAAATAAAAGCAAACAACCACTTTTAATTACCAGCAAATACTCCCCATAGGTAACAAAGGGTAGATGCCCTAGGTAAGTTTCAGAAAGTAAGAGGGGAAGGAGGGAGGGTAACCTGGACTGCAGCAGTGTTTACACTCTAACATCTACATTTATGGTAGGTACAAAACTGTACTATGTTCATCGTGTTATACTGCTGCAGTCATTACACTTGGGTGGAATCCCAAAGCTGAGGTAGGGAGGCTGGATCTATAAGGCATTAGGGGTGGCTATAAGGCCCTGCAGTACAGCAGTGGCGAAGCCAGCTCTGGATTTGGAGTATAAAGGCAAATGGTAATGTTTGGTGAAGGTATGCACAGAACTCCATGTTGCTGCTTCCAAAATATCCTTGGTAGGTACTCCTCTGAGGTAGGCAGTTGAAGTGGCTGTTGCCCTGGTGGAGTGAGATCTAATGCTGCTAGGTACAGGTTTCCCATGGTGGGTATAGCAGAAACGTATACAGTGTCCTATCCATTTTGAGATAGTTTGCTTTGAAATGGCTTTTTCCCTGTGCTCCTGCAGCGTATGCTACAAATAATTGCTCAGATTTTCTGAAAGCTTTGGTTTTGTCTAAGTAGAAGCGTAACTGTCTGTGAATGTCCAAAGAATGTAGTAGTCTCTCCCCTTTGTTCTGTGGTTTTGGATAAAAAGTTGGCAAGTGAATAGTTTGGTTTAGAGCCACACTTGATACCACCTTTGGCATAAACGTAGGGTTAGTTCTTAAAGACACCCTGTCCTGGTGGAAGATGAGGAAAGGTTCCACTACCATTAGTGCCTGCAATTCTGATACTCTTCGTGCTGAAGTTATTGCCAGTAGCAGAGCAGTTTTCCAAGAGATGTACTTTAATTCTGCTGTGTTAGCTGGCTCAAAATGAGGTAAAGTTAATTTTTCCAAAACAAAGTTGAGGTCCCAAGTTGGTGTAGGTGCTATACGGGGCGGTCTTATGTTTTTAGCCCTTCTGAGGTATTGTCTGAGCAAAGGATTAGAGAAAATTGGTGGATCCATGTTGTAATGAGCAGAGATAGCGGAGGCGTGGATCTTGATGGATGAAAAAGAGAAGCCCTTGTCCAGCATCTCAGTTAAGTATTGTAGTATCTGAGGAATGTTTGGGACAAGAGGGTCAAGGTTGTGCGCTTGGTTCCAGGCACAGAATCTCTTCCATTTACCTGAGTATGCTTTCCTAGTGCTAGGCCTTCTGGCCTCCAGAATGACATCCATAACAGCTTTGGAGAGAGGCATTGCTTGCTTGACAAAGGAATTTTCCATGCAGCTAGATTTAAGGTCTTTAGCTGGCTGTGAAGTATCTGATTGTTGTGTTGTGTCAGCAACTGTGGGATTTGAGGCAAAATCCACGGTGGTTCTTGTGCTAAGTTCTTTAAGATTGGGTACCAGTGCTGGCGTGGCCAGTCTGGTGCAATCTGGATCATTTTTGGCTCTTCCTGCCTGGCTTTTATGAGTACCTTTGGAAGGAGAGGTAAAGGAGGGAAAGCGTATACTTGTAGTTTTTTCCAGCTGAATGAGAGGGCATCCACTTTCCATGCTTGTGGATGGTAGCTCCTTGTGCAGAATTTCTGTAATTGGCAGTTCTTTGGGGAAGCAAACAGATCTATGCCCAGGCTCCACCATTTTTGTGTTATCATTCTGAATATTTGTGGGTTCAGTTCCCATCCGTGTGGGTCCATAATGTTTCTGCTTAGGTCGTCTGCCAGTGTGTTTTACTCTCCTGGCAGGTATTGTGCTTGCAGATGAACTTGATAGTTGAGAGATGTGTTCCACAAGGTCATGGCTCGTCTGCAGAGGGGGTAGGAGTGTGTGCCCCCTTGCTTGTTTATGTACCACATAACTGTGGTGTTGTCTGTCTTTAGTAGTAATTGTCCTGGATGCAATAGGTCCTTGAAAGCTATAATAGCATTTTGTACAGCTAGCATCTCTTTTTGACTGATGTGGAGATGTCTCTGCTCTGTGGGCCACTCGCCCTGGATACATTTTCCTGCCATGTGTGCTCCCCAGGCGTAATCCGATGCATCTGTTGTCAGTGTCTGCCTGGCCTTGGGTTGAGTGAAAGGCTGTCCCTTGTTGAGGTGACAAGCTTGTGCCCACCATCGAAACTCCTGTTGTAGGCAGGGAATTAGTGGTATAACTATTTCCAAACTTTGACAGTGTTGAGACCATACGCTCTTTAGGTACCATTGTAGTTTCCTCTTACGCAGCCTGGCATATGGAATTAGTAGTATGCATGATGCCATGTAGCCCAAGGCCTGCAGAATTTTTCTTGCAGGGAGTTGGGTCTTTGTTGCCATTAATTGAAAGTATTGAGTCAGCTGTCCTTGCTTGTCTGGCGTGAGATAAGCCATCTGGGCCGTTGTGTTCAAGCTGGCACCCAGGAATATTATCTGTTGTGAGGGCACTAGATTTGATTTCTTTTCGTTTACTGTGTACCCCAGGCAACTTAAGTTTTTTACGTACGCCAGATGCTTTAGTAGAATGTCCTTGCTCTCTGCTTGAATCACGCAATCGTCCAGGTATGGATAAATTTGAATTCCTTTTTGCCTGCAAAATGCAATTACTGGTGCCAGGCACTTTGTGAAGACCCTGGGCGCAGTAGATAAGCCAAAGGGCAGTGCTGAGAATTGATAGTGCATTGAACCAGCTAGAAATCTGAGGTATCTTCTGCGGTTTTGTCTGATAGGACATGCAGGTATGCCTCTTTGAGGTCCAAAGTCACAAGCCAAGCTTTCTTGCCCAGCATGGGAAGAAGCTGCTGTAGTGTCAACATCTTGAATTTCGGAACATCCGGGTAAGTGTTTAGTGTAGAAAGGTCCAGAATGGGTCTCCAGGCTTTATCCTTTCTGGGAACCAGAAAGAGTCTTGAGTAAAATCCTTGTTCCTGTGGTGGTACCTTTTGAATAGCTCTCATGTCCATGAGTGCTGTAATTTGTTTTTGAGCCTCTGCCCATTGATTTGGTGGCAGATTTGGCATTCCTTTTAGCCTTGGCAGGGTATGAAAATGGAACCTGTAACCTTGAGATACAATGTTGAGAACCCATTTGTCTTTGGTGATGCAATGCCAGTTGTGATAGAAAAGTGCCAGTTTTCCTCCTAAGGGGGCTGCCAAGAGAGAGCTGTTTGGCAGCTGCAGTGGAAAGTCATCAAGACTGTTTTTTATAAGGTTGAGGCCTGTCTTCCCCTTCTTTCTGGCCTGGTGCGCCCCATTGTCGAGGTCTGTAAGGGCCTTGTGTCTGACCTCTACCTTTTGGACGTCTGTATCTGCCCCTTTGAGGTCTATCTGTGACTGGAAAGGACCAATTCTTTGTTGACCAATTTCTGCTAAAACGAGGAGGCTGAACCTGTAAGAAATCTTTCACAGTTTGCATAGATTTTGCCTTATCCTCCATCTTCTTTAATACCTCCTCTGCCTTGACTCCAAACAGCACATCCCGCTGCAAAGGTGCATCCAATAGTTTGACCTTAACATGATCTGGTAACGTATGTTCTTTTAACCAAGCATGCCTTCTAATGACAGAGCCTGTAACTGCAGCTCTATAGGAGGCCTCTAAGGAATTAAACCCACATTGCAAAGTATGTTTTCCCACTTGTTCAGCTGCATGCAATAAATCCTGCATTTCTTTTAAGTTAGGAGGATCTGAATCTGGAAGCATATTTTGTTTCAACTGAGACATTAAAAATTGCTGATATTTTAGCATGTGAAACTGGCAATTCAAAGCTCTCATTGCTAAAGTTGTAGACGTATATACCTTCTTTCCCCATCTGTCTAATGCTCTGGAATCTCTGTCAGAGGGAACTGGGTTTTTTGCTGATGAGGCCTTAATCCCTTTGGGTCCCTGAGAAATAGTTTCAGGGTCAGTTACAGGGCTTTTGTACAGAAATTTGTGAGAGTCAGGGATTCTGTAATATCTATCGGGTTTAACTCGGGCTGGGGGTAAGGAATCAGGGTTCAAACTGGATTCAGTGTACACATCATTCACAATGTCTAAAACTGGCGGGATAGCAAGGGGTCTGTGTTGAGGCAATAAAAGGAAGTCTGTGAGCCTTTTCTTGGATTCTGAGTAATCCTGGCCTTCCCAATGGAAATGCACCCTCATGGTATGTAAGGTCTCCCCAAAGGAGTAGTCCTCAGGTGGAGAGGCTGATGGAATCGATTCCTCAGCATCAGAATCCTCATAAGGCGGTAAAGAATATCCTAGGTCAGAGGAAGAGTCTGAGGAAATGGACACCTGATCAGAAGATTCATAGTCTGCATCCTGTCTGGGCCTTTTATCTGGAGGGGGATGGGACCCCCTGATCAGGGTGATTAGGTCCTCGGCCATTCTAAGCATTTGTTTCTTAGGCATGGAAGTCTGTCCTGGAGAGAGTTGTGTCTGTTTCTTTGCTTTTAAGGGGGGGCTTAGACTTAGCATAGGGTTTAATGGTTGACTGGGTAGGTCTGAAAACACCCTCTGTAGCTGTGGATTGCTCAGCTACTTCAGTTCCCTCTGTAGGTTTAGGATCGGTAAGCTGAAGACCTTGTGCGTCTGAAGGCCCAGCCAGCTCCACGTGGGAGTCGCAGGCAGACTGTGGTTCTGTGGAAGCAGTCGTCAGGGGCTGCCGTAGGCGCCTCGCTGAAAACCGGAGAACCAGTGACCGACCTAGAAGAGGCCTCGTCGTCAGTTTTGGGCCTTGGATGCCTGTCCTTTGCCTTGCGCTTTTTATGCATTGTGGTCGTCGGAATTTCCAACGGCATGGTGTAATTGAATTTTTGGGCAAAATCAAACCGACGTTTAATAGCGCTTGTTAAACCTAGCACAAAACCGACAACCAGTGACGTCGTGGTCAGGGCCTAGGCATGTAATACAATAGGAGTGGAAATCCTTATGAGGTATTTGCTTCCCACAAGAAATACAATTATTAACTTTTACTGACATCGGTCTGAGGCAAGAAAAAGTTTCCCCAAGACTACTCTGGCCAACTGCGGGAAGTGTAAGGACTGCAGCAGTGTAACACAATGAACATCGAAAATTTCAGGAGTCGGCCGACCGGCACTTGCGAACTGCTTCTGTTTCGGGCACCGTGCGGCAAGAAAGACGGATGTAATGGTGTCAGCTGCATGTTTTATACCCCTGATGACCTGACATCATGGAAGAAGGGACAAAAACCGACGCAGGACCCAAGACTTTGTTAATCAGACCAACTGAGGGCAACCTGTCAGCAGATTACCCAAATTTAATGACTGCAACAGTGAAACATGAAGAACATCTGCTTGATGAGGGGGTGCAAAAAGAGAGGTGGCTCTGTGCAGTAATGAGCAGAGATGGCAGAGACATGGATTTTAATAGAAGAGAAGGCTAGGCCCCTGTGAAGCAGGTCAGCTAGGTAATCCAGGATGAGAGGTAAGGAGGGCTGTGCTAGTTCAGCTCCTTTATCCTTGATCCAGGAGCAATACCTTTTCCACTTGTCAGCATAGGAATTTCTACTGCTGGGTCGTCTGGCTTTACGTATAACATCCAGGACTTGCTTGCTTAGGGGGGCCACTGGAGGAGAGGTCAAGGAATAAGCCAGGCTACCAGGTTCAGGGTATGCAATTGTGGATGCATGAACTCTCCCTTCTGCTGGGTCAGGAGAGTTGGAATCTGAGGGAGGTACCATGGAGGCAACGGTGACCGACTGCGCAGTAGTGGGTACCACTGTTGGCGTGGCCAGTCTGGGGCAATCAGGATTGCCCTTGGTCTTTCCTCCCTTATTTTGAACAACACCTTGTAAGAAGAGGTTGAGGGGGAAATGCATAGATTGAGAGGTTTACCCATTGGAAGGATAGGCATTAACTTTCCAGGCCTTGCTGTGAGGTTCCCTGGTGCAGAATTTGCTGAGCTGGTGGTTGTTGTGGGAGGCAAATAGGTTTGTGGTTTAATTGCCACTCATGTGGATCTAGGAGATTTCTGCTCAAGTTGTCTGCCACAGAGTTTTGGCTGCCTGGCAAGAATTATGCTAGCACGTGAATCTGCATGGCTAAAGCCATGTGTAAAAGGGTCATGGCTAGTCTGCATAGTGGGTAAGAGTGAGTTCCTCCCTGCTTGTTAATGTACCACATCACTGTGGTGTCAAGCTGTCGGAGCATGCTGAACAGCTAGCATCTCTTTTTGGGTGATGTGCAGATGAACTTGACTTGGGCTCCAGTGGCCCTGAATGCATCTGCCATCCAGGTGTGCACCCCAGGCATAGTCTGAGGAGTCTGTGGTTAGGGTCTGGGCAGCGTGGGGTTGTAAGAAGCTAAGTCCCTTGTTGTGGTTGAATGCTGCTGCCCACCAAAGAAAATCTTTCCTTAGACAAGGTATCATAGGTATAATAGTTTCCAGGTCCTGAGAATGTTGACACCAAAGGCTTTTTAAGTACCACTGAAGTTTCCTCATATGCAGTCTGGCATATGGAATTAGTATAATGCGGGAGGTCATGAACCCTAGAGCTTGCAGGATTTTCCTTGCAGATAACTGGGTTCTGGTGGCCAGTTGAGAGAAGTAGCCTGTCAGATTGGCTTGTTTTTCTGGAGTAAGGAATGTCATCTGGGATGCTGTGTCCAGGCTTGCTCCCAGGAATACAATTTTCTGATGGGGATTAGTTTGGATTTCTTTTCGTTTATAGTGTACCCCAGTGAGGTCTTTTAAAAATGTCAGGTGCTGCAACAGCTTTTCCTGACTGTCTGCCTAAATCAGGCAGTCATCCAAGTAGGGGTAAATTTGAATATGTCTGTCTGCAAAAAGCAATGGCTGGAGCCAGGCATTTTGTGAAAACTCTGGGAGCAGTGGATAAGCCAAAGGGAAGTGCAGAGAACTGATAATGCATAGACCCTGCCCTGAAACGTAGACATTTCCTGCAAGAGTCTGATTGGGATGTGCAGATAGGTCTCTTTTAGGTCTAGAGTGGCTAACCAGGCATCTTTGGATAGCATTGGAAGAAGCTGCTGGAGGGTGAGCATTTTGAATTTTGGTAACACAAGGAAGGTGTTTAGAATGGATAGATCTAGGACTGGGCGTCAGGTGCCCTCTTTTCTGGGTACCAGGAAAAGTCTGGAATAGAAACCTTGGCCTATCTTGTCTGCAGGAACAGGCTGAATTGCCCTCATGGAGAGCAGGGAATGAACTTGGTTTTGAGCCTCTGCCCACTGGTTTGGAGGAAGATCTGGGAACCCTTTTGGGGTTGGCAGTGTGTGGAAATAAAATTTGTACCCCTGGGACACTATGTTGAGGACCTACCGATAGTTGGTGATGGAGGCCCAGTTTGTTGCATGGGAGGCAAGTTTTCCTCCTAGGGGCACAAGCAGGTGGGCAGAGGTAAGGAGGTATAGTTGAAAAGTCATTGTGAATTCTTTCCATAAGGGGGTGGCTTAGCACTTTCTGTTTTAGAAGTGAAGGTACTCCATTGTTTAGATCTCTGCATTCCCTGGGTCTGCTTCCCCTAGGTCTAGTTTTATCCGGCTTAGAGGGGGCTGGAAAGTACCAGTGTTTTGACAGGCAACGCCTATTGAATCTCAGTGGCTGGACTTGCAAAAAGTCTTGATGCTTCTAGGGCTTCAAACCCACATTGCAGGGTATGCTTAGGAACTTGCTTGCAGAATGCATAAGCTCCTGTAATTATTTTCTGCACAGACTGGAAAGGCAGATAATTTTTGTTTGATAAGTTCCATAGTATGTTGCTGGTATTTCAGCACGTGGAACTGACAATTTAATATTCTAATGGCAAGAGTTGCAGAGGTGTACACTTTTTTACCCCATCTGTCTAAAACTCTGGAATCCCTGTCCAAAGGGGTGGGATTCTTAGCTGTGGTTGCTTTTATTCCTTTAGGTCCTTGGGAGATGACCTCTGGGTCAGCAGTACGATTTCTGAAAATAAATTTGTGTGAGTCAGGGACTCTACTACCTGCCAGGTTTTTTGGGAGCAGGAGGTAGAGTATCAGGAGTTAAACTGGATTCCATGAAATCAACCACAACATCCAGAACAGGTGGAATAGCTAAGGGTCTGTGCTGTGGTAACTCTGAAAATTTCCCAAGTCTCTTTTTGGATTGAGGATAATCCTGGCATTCCCAATGGAAATGGTCTCTCAAGGTATGTAGGGTTACATCAAAAGAAAATTCCTATGGTGGAGAGGCAGAAGGAATGGATTCCTCTGCATCTGAATCCCCATAAGCAGATAAGGGCATGTCTTCATAATCAGAAACCTCAGAGTCGTCGGACTCTTGGTCAGATAAAGCTGCTGGTGACAAGTCTCCTTTTCTTTTAGGAGGGGTAGGCTGGCTTCCCCTAATCAGCATGATAAGGTCTTCCACCATTTTAAGCATTTGAGAGTGAGGCATGGAAGCAGGTGTTTGAGCTTGGGCCGTCATTTTTTTTAGGCGTAGTTCGTACCCTGGGCCTTAGAAACTCGGTAGTTTTAGAAAGAACTGAAGACACGAAAGCAGTCATTGGTTTGTGTCGAATATTGGTAGTGCGAAGAACTTTCTTGGAAGCCACTGCCTGCACAGCGGCTCCGGACCCATCCAAGGCAGGTTCCATAGTCAAAGAAGAGTCTCGTGGCATACCGGACTTCGAACGGTTCTCGGTAGCGGCCTGCAAATTCACAGAAGTGGGCATCAGGGGCTGCGAAAGCGCCTCACTGAGTACCGGCGAACTGGCGACTAGCTTAACGGAAGCGTCGTCAGCAGTTTTGGACCTGTGCGGTCTGTCTCTGTCTTTATCCTTATGTTTTTTTGGAAGATCAGTAGTCGGATGGCTTACATAAGCCATTTCGTAATACGGCGATAGAGAGCGAAAGCATTTAGCTACAATAAGGGCCCGACAATGTACAGTTCTGGCGTTGAACAAAACAGACAGCGAGGAACGCAGTGGTCTGGGCCTAAACAAGCGATGCAGTAAGAATGGAAATCTCTGTGTGGTATTTGCTTTCCACGCGACCGACAATTGTTAACTTTTTCAGACATCTGTTAAAGCAAGAAAAAAGGATCCTCAATGGGGTACTCAGCTTTAGAAGACTTCAACTTCAATTTCGGAAAGGAAAACTCAGGTAGCGGCAGACCGTCACTCGTGCGAACTGCTGCTGCTTCGGACTCCTCAGCTAGAAAGACTGATGTAATGACTTCAGATGCCTGATTTTACCCCACTGAAGACCTCACGTCAGTCCTGGAGCGACAGCAACCGACGCAGAAGTACTAAGCCTCTGGTATTCAGGCCGAATGAGGGCTATCCCTGGCAGGATAACCCAAGTGTGATGACTGCAACAGTGAAACACGTGGAACATCTGCTTGGCAGTTACAGACCATGCAACTCAGATTAATATATTTGATTCAGGACACAGGACATATGCCCAAACTGGAAGCAGGTGATAGGCAGTGTGCCCGACAAAATAACAACATGACCACATGTTGGCATCTGTGCAGACATAAGAAAGGAATATAAAAAATTATGTACTGCCTTAGATGCATAAAACTATTAAGCAAGTCTTTAAAGAAAGTTATAGCTAAGAAAAATAGACCACCAAGAGGTTACATTATACACAGTAACAAGACACAGAGAAATAGATGTAAAGAGCATCATGAAAGTAAACCACAAAGAAACAAGACTTTGGAAGCAGACGATAAAATGACCTAAGGTAATAAAATGGGATGCAGTTTGTAATACTGAAGTCTGATCAACTTGCATATACAGGTCTAATATTAGTGTTAAAGGAAAACAAGTAGAGGCTGGACAGTAACTCTGTTAAACCACAAACAGTATATTTTATAAATGAGGCCAAAACAGAAACGGCAGACTGGAAAGGAGTGACAAAGTAAAGACATATAAGGCAATATTAGCTTTGAGAAGACAATACAGTATAAAGGTGAAACAGCATGGAGTGAGTGAGCAAATGAATAAATATATTATAGATGATTAGTGGAGGAAAATGCCACGGTGGTATGGCAGTAGCATTGTTACCTCACAGCAAGAGGTTCTCCCATTCAATTCTCAGTTTGGCTTGAGAGTGCCTTCTGTGTGGAGTCTGCATGTCCTCCCCGAGGTTGGGTAGCATTTGAAAGACATGCATGCGTAAATGGGAGTGCCTTCGTTGAAAGTTGGGCGTCGAGCTGGCACCTCGGCATTTTGTAAAAAAATCTACTGCCAATCATTAGTGGACCGGAGTTCCGCTGTGGCGACCCCTTACCAGGAAAAAGCCGAAAGACAAACAACAAGTGGAGGAAAATACATCTTTTGTACAGATATGCAACTAAATTCAGAAAATTTACAATTTCTACATAGACATGTTTGTAAATATTTCTATACCCTTACCAGATTAAAAAATAAGTTTTCACAGACAACAGGCATACAATGTTATGATTTAGAAAGAGTTTCTTGAAACATGTAATTTGGGAATGCACAGAGATGCTTCAATGGGAAAATGGCTTAAATAAACGAAGACTTGTACTTGAAAGAGAATTTAATCTCAGTAGAGAGATTTTGTTGAGTTGGTGCAAAACAGCATGTACTAAAGACATGAAAGAGTTGCTATCTTTAATGCTGACAGTGGTTAAGAAAGCTAGAATTAGAAAATGGAAAACCAAAGACAAATCATCAACAAAAAAGGTGAAAAACAATGATTACAGAGATTAAGTGCTGGAGACGTGACACTGATTTAAGAGAGGAATGTATACATATCCTTTGGCAATGTCCTAAATTAGAACACGTTAAGAAGGAGAAATAGAACTTATGTAACATTATTTGAGTTGAACACAGCATCCCTTTGAATAATTAGTTGAGATAAAATTGAATGAACAGTTACAGTGGAAAAGGATTTGCTGGACCTATTTCTAGCTTTGAAGAAAGCAAACTCTAGAAATTGGGGGAAAAAATGATTTTCAACAAAGGGAGAGGTCAAACAAATTAAAAAACAGATAATAGAAATTGCATCATCAAATGTCAAACTACAAGAAAAGAAAAAAACATGTTGAAATGAATATCCTGGGCATCACAAGTGGAAGAAAAATCTCAGGCACTAATAATTTTGAAGTTATTATATACTATACCGTGAGCTCTTTCCATTCTACTTACTTATTTCAACTCTTTTTTTTTTTAGGCCAGCCACATGACTACTGAGCCTCCTCCTTGCTGTGTCACATAAAACAGTATGCCCTCCATCTGAGGGCTCAGCTTACAGTTTGGATTTATCTCTGTGCGAGGCAAGGGTCAACTGCCAGGATTGCTGCCGTCATCCATGGGGTCTGGTATTTTGTGTAGCCCTATATTCCACTCCTGCATGCCTAGTGTACTTGCCAAGCTTGGCCGGACCATGGAAACTGCAGTGTACTTCCAACCCATGGCCCCAAGGGGCATGCATGCCTATTTACCCTGTCTACCAATTTGACATCAATCTCTCGCTGAGCTCCCCCCACTACAGAGACACTAGCATGCACTCTCCATTCCAGGATAAGAACTCCCATTTCTCCATGTCAGCTCAGTCACACATCTGAGAACTCTGGTTGCCCGAGTTGTAGTCAAGACTTTTTACTCCTCTATATCACAAGGCTGGCATTATTATTAAAGTTTTGATGCAGTATAGAACCTCTCTGGGAAAAAGCTGTAAGCTATTAGTAAACACAATGAGTTCCAAATGAATGATTCCTTTACAGCACAATGGCAGTAAATATACAGACCCAACTAATATTGCCAACATCCTGGCAGATAGGTTCAGTGCAAACTTTACCCCCCTCTCACCCCCTTAATAGCCCATCTCTATACCAGAAGAATGCAAAGTTCCTGTAATCACGGCTGCACAGGTAAAAACCACACTCTCCAAAGCCAAGAACACAGCATCCATGGGACCAGACAACATCCCAGACTGCATTCTACACGAACTACAGAACGAACTGGCACCCCACCTAAGTATCATGTTCAATCATAACCTCACCTCAGGCTTTATGCCTGCTGAATGGCGCACAGCAACGGTTAACCCACTCCACATGGGGGGAGCCACCACGGACCCCGGGAACTACCGCCCAATTAGCCTGACGAGCCTGGTCTGTAAGGCTATGGAACTTATAAACAAAGACATTGGTAATCCCCAAACTCTGGACCCCATCCAGTTCGGGTTTGTTAAAGGCAGATCATGTCTCCTAAACCTGACAGACTTCTTTGAAGCAGTCACCAAAGCCGTAGAAAAGGGTAAGGTGGTTCACACAGCCTATCTAGATCTTGCCAAGGCCTTCAACACCATCCCCCACTCTGGAATTATAGATAAACTCACTAAACTAGGTATAAATCCCTATCTCACAAGATGGGATGCCAACTGGCTCACTGACAGAACCCACACTGTGAAAGAAGCAGACTCCAAATCCAACTTCAGACCAGTGACAAGTGGAGTACCACAGGGTTCAGTCCTGGGTCCTCTCCTGTTTGGTATCTACTTCTCTGAAAGTACAGAGTATAGAGAAGATTGAGTTCTAATGTGGTTTCAGAATTGTCTGGATCAATGAAGTTGTCACAAGATTAAAAAAATAGCTCCATCACTTGGAAAATGATGCAAAACTGTAATGCAAAGCAGTCAAAAAAACACAGACCTATCAAACAATCTTATGATGCCAGTATCAGCTTACATAACATAAAACCTGTAGATAAACAGGTACATCAAGAAGCTGGGTATATAAATGCACAAATATCATGAAGAAGCACTTTTTTAAGAACAAAGCTGTTAAGAAAACAAAGCTGCCGGTTAAGAAAGCTTAAAAATGCATGAATAAAGGTAAACAAAAGCATAGCAACTAGAAAGAAACATTTTAAATTAATTAGGATCTGCAGAATCTGTACAGGAATAGCTATGAAGTACTGATCTGCTGCTGGTCTCCACGTGTGTGATTAACAGAATCAATACATGCCCCCAGTGATGAAAATGTGGATCAAACACACTCACCTCGGGATTTTCTCTGGAAACCTCCATTTTTGAATGGACTGAACATTTCCCAGGCACATTCCCACCTACAACTCGAAGATCAATGTCACCGGAACAAGAAATGCATGAAGAACTTGTAGCTGACAACATAGAACCATCAAAATCTTTATATGCAATGCTTTCATCTTGAGAATGAACATGGACACCATATCCTTCTTTATTTCTCAGACTCCCTGGATCATACATGTGGTTGTGTCTCAGATCTTGATCTGCTCCACTTGTCAGTCCAAGATTTGCAGCATGTCCCAATAAAGTTTCTAGGCCTCCAGAGGTAGCCAGTGTTTCCAGGAGGAGTTTGACTAAATGGTCAGGCTCAGAAACTGGTTCAGAGAAGTTATGTTCTCGCAAGTCTGTGTCATGTGCACCAAGTCCATCAACAAATGAAGAAACTAAGCGAGATGAATCTGGTACACCTTATAAAAAAAATAAATACCAGTCAAGTCCCAGATGAAAAGGAAAGATTACATTTCAGTACAATGACATAATAAACCACAACAAATTAAATGCAGTGCTCAGATGCCTGACTTTTTTATCATCTTAGAAGATATGGCAAAGTCTTGTCTAAACCTTTCTCTTCTGAAACCTTAATGGAAACCATCATTCAAGGGCATCATTACTGATGAGTCTTCCCTACACCATCCCTTACCCTTCCTAAACTGAAAAACAGCCTTTTTACAAATATTCCACCAGAATCATAAGCATGAATGTAAACTTGCTGCTTCTTTCACATATTTAACCACTCTTTCCCCCAATTACTTATTTTCATGGGATAGCACAGATTTGGAGAAGATGAATTTATAAAGAAAAATGCAAATACAACTGATATCTTCAATAATCTTCAAATCATATATTTTTTTTTCTGAGCACCAAAAAAAAAAGTGTGGTACTACACATGGCTGTAAATCTACTGCCACTTCCACTCACATAATAGATCACATACCTGGTAACCACTCATCCCCCTAGTAGGGATTTCCAAACAAATGCAGATGTGGGAAAGCCCTCTCTGTGATGCAACAAAATGGCAAACATACTGATTTATTAGTACATTATTTTCCAATCTTTTCTTAAAAACATATGTTAAATCATCACATTTTAAGTTGTAGCGAGTTCACATAAAGCAATGGAAAACAAAAACTGTAATGTTTCCATCATCAGCTTGCAGTGTACATACAAGTTTCCTTTTCAACAATCTTCATGCCCTCTAATATTACAAAAAAATCTCAATTCCTTCCTCCCTTAAAGTTCATTCCTCCTCCTCATCATTACTGTATTGTTCCCACAAATTTCACTTATTTCTCCAAAATGTGTTTGTTCCTTTTTCTAAATATCCCACCTCCAGTTCTTTTACTTCATTAACGATATTCAAAAAGTGCAGCTGTGTACACTTAGAAACAAATGTAGATGTTAGAGTGTATTCACTGTTGCAGTCATCACATTTGGGTTATCCCTGCCAGGGTAGACCTCAGTCGGCACGAATACCAGAGGCTTAGTATTTCTGTGTTGGAGGGAGGGATGGCCTAATGGTTAAGGTGTTTGCCTTACAAACCCAAGGTGCAAGGTTTGAGTCTCACAAGGGATAATTGGCCAGGCTTAATAATGGCTCACAAGGGCAATTAGCCTAGTACAAATCTATGAACCTATGGTTGCTGTCATGCCAGGACTGACGTCAAGTCGGCAGTGGTATAAAATCAAGCAGCCGATGCCATTACATCAGTTTTTCTTGCCCTGTCAGGAGCCCCCACAATAGTCAGCTAGGTAATCACCACCAGTAGAAAGTAAATATCAAAAATTCCTTGTAAGGAGAGAGACAATGGGGATGGAGAGAGGGAAAAGTACAGTTGTGTACACTTACCATAAATGTAGATGTTCGAGTGTATTCACTGTTGCAGTCATTACATTTGGGTAATCTGCTGGCAGGTTGCCCTCAGTCGGCCTGAATACAAAGTCTTGAGTCCTGTGTCGGTTGCTCTCTCCTCTTCCATGACGTCAGGTCGTCAGGAGTATAAAACATGCAGCCGACACCATTTTCTTTAGGCCCCAGATGGCAGGTGCCCCCCAAATGGGGAGCAAAAAAAAAAAAAAAAATATATATATATATATATATATATATATATATATATATATATATATATATATATATAAAAATATATAAAAAAATGCAATTGTAACAACATAAACTGTACCTTCATCTAAAAGCAAATACACCACAAAGGCTGTAGAATATAGTGAAGGAAAGAGAAGCTCTAGAAAAAAGGGGGATGGCGGGTGGGTAATGCGGACTGCAACAGTGAATACACTCGAACATCTACATTTATGGTAAGTGTACACAACTGTACTATGTTCTTCGTGTTTCATTGTTGCAGTCATTACATTTGGGTAGAATCCCAAAGCTATGGATGGGAGGCTTGAACTAAATAGCATTAGGAGTGGCTATAAGGCCCTGCAGAACTGCAGTGGCAAAGCCTGCCCTGGACTTAGAGAAGAGAGGCAAATGATAATGCTTTGTGAAGGTATGAACAGAGCTCCAAGTAGCAGCTTCTAGAATGTCTTTGGTTGGAATTCCTCTGAGAAAAGCTGCTGAAGTAGAGGCAGCCCTGGTGGAATGTCATCTGATCCCCTTGGGCACAGGTTTACCATGGTGCAAATAGCAGAAACAAATGCAGTGGCTTATCCACTTAGAAATAGTCTGCTTTGATATAGCCCTCCCCTCTGACCCTGCAGCAAATGCTACCAGTAGTTGCTCAGATTTTCTTAGAGATTTGGTCCTGTTTAAGTAGAATCTTAGTTGTCTTTGTACATCCAATGAATACAGGATCCACTCCCCCCTGTTCTGCGGATTTGGGTAAAATGTTGGCAGATAAATGGTCTGGTTAAGAGCCACACTGGATACCACCTTAGGCATAAAGGAAGGATTGGTCCTGAGGGACACCTTGTCTGGGTAAAATATAATAAGGTTCCATAGCCATAAGGGCCTGTACTTCTGAAACTCTTCTTGCTGAAGTGATTGCCAGAAGGAAAGCTGTTTTCCAAGATAAAAACTTTATATCTGCAGTAGCTGCTGGTTCAAATGGAGGCAGGGTGAGCTTTTCCAAACAAAATTCAGGTCCCATGCAGGAACTGGTGATATTCTGGGAGGCCTTAAATTTTTGGCCCCTCTAAGATACTGTTTTAGCAGAGGATGAGAAAAGATGGGAGGCTCTGTGTTGTAATGAGCCGAGATGGCAGAGGCATGGATTTTTATTGATTAAAAAGATAGGCCCTTGTCAAGCATCTCAGTTAAGTATCGTAAAATCTGAGGAATATTTGACTTTGCTGCGTCAGTCCCTTGTGCTCGGTTCCAAGCACAGAATCTCTTCCATTTATCAGCATAAGATTTTCTAGTACTAGGCCTTCTGGCTTCCAAAATGACATTCATCACAGATTTACTGAGAGGTGTTATTCGAATAATTACATGATCAGCCATGCTGCTAGGTTCAGAGTTTGGAGCTGAGTGTGCAGAATTTGATTGTTCTGCTGAGACAGTAGATGAGGTATTTGAGACAAGTACCACGGAGGGAGCTGAGACATATTCCTTAGAACTGGATACCAGTGCTGGCGAGGCCAGTCCGGGGCAATTAGGATAATTTTTGTTTTTTCCTGTCTGACCTTTAGTAGGACCTTGGGAAGAAGAGGCAGAGGATGAAAGGTGTACACTGATAGGTTTTTCCAACTGAAGGATAGGGCATCCACTTTCCATGCTTGTCTGTGACAAGTCCTTGTGCAGAATTTGTCCAGTTGATAATTCTGGGGGGAGGCAAATAGATCTATGTCCGGGGCTCCCCCATTTCTCTGTTATCATGTTGAAGACTTGTGGATCCAGTTTCCACTCGTAAGGGTCCATAAGATTTCTGCTTCGGTCGTCTGCCAGAGTATTTTGTTTTCCTGACAGGAATTGAGCTTGAAGATGTACTTGGTAAGTCAAGGCTGTGTCCCACAATGCCATGGCTAGTCTGCAAAGGGGGTAGGAATGTGTACCCCCCTGCTTGTTTATGTACCACATAACCGTAGTGCTGTCCGTCTTTATTAGTAGTTGTCCTGGATGAAGTAGGTCCTTGAAGGCTGTCAGGACATTCTGAACAGCTAACATCTCTTTCTGGTTGATATGCAGATGCATTTGTTTTGGGCTCCATATGCCCTGAATGCATCTCCCTGCCAGGTGGGCCCCCCCAAGCATAGTCTGATGCATCTGTAGTTAGGGTTTGGTTGGCAGGGGGTAGAGTGAAAGACCATCCCATGTTCTGGTGACATGTCTCTGCCCACCAAAGAAACTCCTGTTGTAGGCAGGGAATGAGAGGAATCATTGTTTCCAGACTGTGACAATGTTGACTCCATAAACTTTTTAGATACCACTGTAGTTTCCTCATATGCAGTCTTGCATATAGAATTAGTAGAATGCAGAATGCCATGAACCCCAAAGCCTGCAGAATTTGTCTTGCAGATAAACTGGGTTTTTGTTGCCATCTGTTTAAAGTAAATCGTCAGTTGCCTTTGTTTGTCTGGCGTAAGGTAAGCCATCTGGGCAGTTGTATTCAAGCTTGCACCCAGGAATGTAATCTTTTAAGAGGGTACCAGTTGTGATTTCTTTTCATTTATTGTGTACCCTAGGAATGTTAGAAGCCTTTTTACAAACGCCAGATGTTGAAGAAGAATGTCCTTGTTTTCTGCTTGAATGAGACAGTCATCCAAGTATGGATAGATTTGTATGCTTCTTTGTCTGCAAAATGCAATTACTGGTGCCTGGCACTTTGTAAAGATGCTGGGTGCAGTAGATAAGCCAAAGGGCAGTGCAGAGAATTGGTAAAGCATAAAACCAGCCTTGAAGCAGAGGTATCATCTGCACGATTCACTTACTGGGATATGTAGGTATGCCTCAAGTCTAGAGTCACTAGCCAAGCGTTCTTGCCCAGCATGGGCAGAAGCTGTTGCAAAGTCAGCATTTTGAATTTTGGGACGTCCACAAATGTGTTCAAAATCGATAAATCCAGTATTGGGCGCTAGGCATTGTCTTTTCTGGGTACCAAGAACAGTCTTGAGTAAAACCCTTGCCCTTTGTCTAGTTCTGGTACTGGCTGAATAGCCCCCATATCCATGAGGGACGTAACTTGTTTCTGTGCCTCTGCCCATTGATTTTGTGGCAGATCTAGCCAACCGTTTGGAATTGGCAAGGTATGGAAATGAAATCTGTATCCCTTGGATACTGTGTTTAATACCCACTTGTCATGGGTTATTAACTGCCAATTTTGAGCATGAAGTGCTAGTTTTCCCCCTAAGGAGGCTGTCAAAAGATAAGTGCTTGGTGATGGCAGAGGGAAGTCATTGAGACCGTTTACTGTAGGGTTGTGTTTTGTTTCCTCCAGATTTGAGGTAGAGGCACCCCATTACTTTGACCTTTAAGAACCCTGTGATTGGTATCTAGAGCCTTTTGAGTGCCTGGATTTGCCTTGTGAGGCTCTGTCGGATACAGGAAAGGACCAATTTTTTGTAGGCCAGTGTCTACTACATCTTGGGGCTGCACTTGTAAGAAGTCTTTTACAGTTTGCATAGACTTAGCTTTGTCTTTCATTTTCTTTAAAACCTCTTCTGCCCTATTACCAAACAGAGTATCACGCTGTAAAGGAGCATCCAACAATTTAGCTTTAACATGATCAGGCAGATTTTGCTCCTTGAGCCAGACAAGCCTTCTAATCACATATCCAGTAATTACGGCCCTGCAGGAGGCCTCCACGGAATCAAAACCACATTGCAAAGTATGCTTTCCAACCTGTTCTGCTGCATGCAATAATTCCTGTAATTCTTTATTTTCCACACATTCAGAGATCAACATCAATTTCTGTTTCAATAATCCCATAACATGCTGTTGATATTTAAGCATATGAAACTGGCAGTTTAAAGCCCTAATTGCCAAGGTTGCAGATGTATAAACTTTCTTTCCTCATCTATCCAGTGCCCTGGAATCTCTATCAGAGGGGGTAGGATTCTTAGCTGTTGAGGCCTTTACACCTTTGGGACCCTGTGAGATAGTTTCAGTGTCAGCAGCAGGACTTTTGAATAAAAATTTGTGGGAGTCAGGAACCCTGTAATATCGGTCTGGCTTGCTAGGAGCCGGAGGTAGGGAATCTGGAGCCATGCTCGATTCCAAAAACATATAATCAACAATGTCTAATACAGGAGGTATGGCCTAAGGCCTATGCTGAGGGAGAAGACGGAAATCCTCAAGCCTCTTTTTTGATTCTGAGAAATCTTGACTCTCCCAATGAAAATGTTCCCTCAAAGTATGCAAGGTTTCTCTAACAGAATAATCTTCAGGAGGAGATGCAGATGGGATGGATTCCTCTGCATCTGAATCCTCATAGGGTGGTAGAGAAAATTCCCGATCAGAAGAAATAGAAACCTGATCTGAAGATTCATAATCAGTGTCTTGCCTAGGCCTCTTATCGGGGGGGTTGGGAACCCCTGATCAAGGTAATTAAGTCTTCAGCCATTTTGATTATCTGTTTTTTGGGCATAGAGGCCTGAGCACGTGGCTCATGCATCGGTTTTTTAGACTTAGAAGTTGCTTTTGTCTTTGAAGTTGGCATTGGTTTTATATAGAAATGCTGAGGCCTAAAAACACCCTCAGATGCCGGTGCCTGCTCAGCAGCTCCGGACACATCCGAGGGAGACACATCCGCGGGTACAATACTTTGAGAATCTCACGGCACGCCGGACTCCACATGGATCTTGGTAGAGGCCTGCGACTCAAAAGTAGTGGGTATCAGGGGCTGCGAAAGTGCCTCACTGAGTACCGTCCAACCAGCGACTGGCTTAGGAGAAGCTTCGTCATCGGTTTTGGACCTCGACGGTTTGTCTCTGTCCTTTTCTTTGCATTTTTTGTGAACTCCGGTAGTCTGATTGCTATCCGACGACATTTCAGGGTAGTTAAATCTGTTTCCAAAACATTTTGAAGCAAAGATATACCGACGCTCAACAGTGCGTTGGTTAAATCTAGCACAAAACCGACAGCAAGGCACGTTATGATCTGGGCCTAGGCAAGGAATACAGTACAAATGGAAATCTTTATGAGGTATTTGCTTTCCACAAGGAATGCAATTATTAACTTTTACTGACATCGGTATGGAGCAAGAAAAAGTTTCCCCAACGGGGTACTTAGCTTTAATTGAAGACTTTGGTTCTGAAACTCGAATGCGAAAGTTTCAGGAGTCTGCTGACCGGCACTTGCGAACTGCTTCTGCTTCGGGCACCGCGCGGCAAGAAAGACTGAAGAAAATGCCGTCAGCTGCATGTTTTATACCCCTGACGACCTGACGTCATGGAAGAGGATACCTCAACCGACGCAGGACCCAAGACTTTGACATTCAGGCCGACTGAGGGCAACCTGCCAGCAGATTACCCAAATGTAATGACTGCAACAGTGAAACACGATCATCGTCCAGGACTGCAACAGTGAATACACTCGAACATCTACATTTATGGTAAGTGTACACAACTGTACTATGTTCTTCGTGTTTCACTGTTGCAGTCATCACATCTGGGTTGATTTCCAAAGCTGAAGAAAAGGGTGGAGGGCAGTCAAGACTGGGGGCTGGCTACGATGCCCTTCAAGACTGCGGTGGCAAAGCCTGCCCTGGACTTGGAGAAGACAGGCAGGTGGTAATACTGGGTGAAGGTATGAACAGATGTCCATGTTGCAGCCTCCAGGATGTCTCTGTTGGAGACTCCTCTGAGAAAAGCTGCAGATGTGGAAGTTGCTTTGGTGGAATGTGCCCTGACTCCCTTGGGGGGAGGTTTCCTGTACTGTTTGTAGCAGAAATGGATGCAGTGTGCTATCCATTTGGAGTTTGTTTGAATATGGCCTTGCCCTCTGCTCCTGCAGCAAAGCTGACTAGCAATTGATCAGTTTTTCTAAAAGATTTAGTCCTGTTTAGGTAGAATCTGAGCTGTCTGTGCACATCTAGAGTGTGCAGAATCCTTCCCCCCTTGTTTTGTGGGTTAGGGAAAAAGGTGGGCAAATGAATGGATGGGTTGAGAGCCACACTGGCATGAAGGATGTGTTAGTCCTGAGGGAGACCCTGTCAGCATGGAAAGTGATGAAGGGCTCTACAGCCGTAAGTGCTTGTAGCTCTGATACTCTTCTAGCTGAAGTGATGAGGAAAAGCAAGGCTGTCTTCCAAGAGATAAATTGTAACCGTCCTGAAGCTGCAGGTTCAAAGGGGGGCAGGGTGAGCTTTTCCAACACAAAGTTTAGGTCCCAAGCTGGGGTAGGAGCTCTTCTGGGTGGCCTCAAGTTGTTAGCCCCTCTTAGGAACCATTTGATGAGAGGGTGTGAGAAAAGAGGTGGCTCTGTGCTGAAATGAGCAGAGATGGCAGAGGCATGAATTTTAGCAGAAGAGAAGGATAGACCCCTGTGTAGTAGGTCTGCCAGGTAATCCAGGATGAGAGGTAGGGAGGGCTATGCCATTCCGGCTCCCTTAGCCTGGATCCAGGTGCAAAACCTTTTCCACTTGTCAGCATAAGATATTCTAGTGTTGGAGCGTCTGGCCTCATGTACAACATCTGGAACTTGTTTGCTTAGACTGGCAGCTTGAGGAGAGGTCATGGAATAAGCCAGGCTTCCAGACTGAGGGTCTGCAATTGGGGATGCATGAATTCTTCATTCCCCTGGGTCAGCAGTATTGGGATCTGAGGTAGGTGCCATGGTGGCAGGGGTGACAGGCTGCACTGCAGTGGGTACCAGTGCTGGCGTGGCTAGTCTGGGGAAATCAGGATTGCCCTCAGTTTTTCCTGCCTTATTTTGAGCAGTACCCTTGAAATGAGTGGTAGAGGGGGAAATGCACAGACCGAGAGTTCTACCCACTGGAAGGATAGAGCATCCACTTTCCAGACCTTGCTGTGACATTCCCTAGTGCAGAATTTGCTGAGCTGATGACTGGAGTGGGAGGCAGAGAGGTCGACCTTCAGGGTGCCCCATTTCTGGGTTACAAGGGTGAAGGTTCTGTGGTCTAGCTGCCACTCACGTGGGTCTAGCAGGTTTCTGCTTAAGTTGTCTGCCAGAGAGTTTAGAGAGCCTGGCAGGAATTGTGCTAACAGGTGTAGCTGCATGGCTGAGGCAGTGTGCCAAAGGGTCATGGTGAGCCTGCACAGAAGATAAGAGTGAGTCCCTCCCTGCTTGTTGATATACCAAATCACTGTGGTGGTGTTGTCTGTTTTGATCAGTAGAGGCCCCGGGGATAGTAGGGGTCTGAAAGCTGTCAAGGCATGCTGAACAGCTAACATCTCTTTTTGGCTGATGTGCAGATGTATTTGATTTGGGCTTCATTGGCCCTGAATGCACCTGCTGTCCAGGTGTGCACCCCAGGCATAGTCTGATGCGTCTGTGGTGAGGGTCTGGGTGGCGTGGGGTTGTGAGAAGGGGAGTTCCTTGTTGTGGTAGCATGCTGCTGCCCACCAAAGAAAATCTTTCCTTAGACAAGATATCACTGGTATGAGAGTTTCCAGATCCTGAGAGTGCTGACACCAAAGGCTTTTTAGGCACCATTGTAGTTTCCTCATATGCAGTCTGGCATATGGATTGAGTAGAATGCAAGAAGCCATGAACCCTAGAGCTTGCAGGATTTTTCTTGCGGATAACTGGGTCCTGGTGGCTAGCTGAGAGAAGTAGGCCGTCAGGTAGGCTTGTTTTTCCGGAGTAAGGAATGCCATCTGGGATGCTGTGTCCAAGCTTGCACACAGGAATACAATTTTTGTGTCGAAACTAGTCTGGATATCTTTTCGTTGATAGTATACCCCAGGAAAGTCAGTAGGTCCTTTACAAAGGTCAGGTGCTTTAGCAGCTTTTCCTGACTGACTGCCTGAATAAGGCAGTCGTCTAAGTATGGGTAAATTTGAATATTTCTTTGCCTGCAAAAAGCAATGGCGGGAGCCAGACATTTTGTGAAAACTCTGGGAGCAGTGGATAATCCAAAGGGAAGCGCAGAGAACTGAAAGTGCAGTGATCCTGCTCTGAAACATAGGTACTGCGTGCATGATTCCATGACTGGGATGTGTAGGTAGGCCTCTTTTAGGTCTAGGGTGGCTAACTAATCATCCTTGGAAAGCATAGGTAGAGGCTGCAGGAGGGTGAGCATTTTAAATTTTGGTATCACCAGAAAGGTGTTTAGAATGGACAGATCAAGGATGGAGTGCCACGTGCCCTCTTTTCTGGGTACCAGGAAGAGTCTGGAGTAGAAACCTTGGCCTATCTGTTCTGCAGGAACATGCTCTACTGCCTTCATAGAGAGCAGGGAAAGGACTTTCTTTTTGGCCTCTGCCCACTGGTTTCTTAGATCTCTGCATTCCCTAGGGCTGTTTTCTGGGGGGTCTGGGCTGAACTGACCTGGAGGGGGCAGGAAAGGACCAGTGTTTGTAGGGGCAATGCCTGCTGAACCTCGGTGGCTGTCTGCACAGATTTTGCTTTTTCGTCCATCTTTTTTAAGAAGTAAAAGGGAAGTAAATAGTGTGGGAAGAAACAGCCAGGGAATTGTTATGGCTAGGCTTGTATAAACCCTAGGGCTGATAGCCTAGTACCAACCTATGAACCTCTTCTGCCTTGGTGCCAAATATGTTGCCTTTGTGCAAGGGTGCGTCCAATAATTTGGATTTGACATGGTCTGGCAAGGTCTGTTCCTTAAGCCAAGCATGCCTTCTAAGGACGGAATTAGTGACTGCTGTCCTGTAAGATGCCTCTAGGGTGTCAAAACCACATTGTAAGGTGTGATTAGTTACTCGACTTGCAGAACGCATTAACTCTTGTAACTCTATTTTCTGCACAAGCAGGGAAAGAAGACATTTTTTGTTTGAGGAGTTCCATAGTATGTTGCTAACATTTCAGCATATGGAACGGACAACTTAATGTTCTAATAGCAAGAGTAGCAGAGGTGTATACTTTTTTACCCCATCTGTCTAATGCTCAGGAATCCCTATCTGAGGGGGTGGGATTCTTAGCTGAAGTTCCTTTCATTCCTTTAGGTCCTTGAGAGATGACCTCAGGATCAGCAGTAGGATTTTTGAAAAGAAATTTGCGAGTGCCAGAGACTCTATAATACCTGTCAGGTTTCCTGGGAGCAGGAGGGAAGGTGTCGGGGGTCAGACTGCATTCCATAAAAACATCATCCACAACATCCAGGACAGGAGGAATGGCCAGAGATCTGTGCTGTGGAAGATCTAAGAATTCCCCGAGTTTCGTTTTTGACTGAGGATAGTCCTGACATTCCCATTGGAAAGGCTCCCTTAAAGTATGTAGAGTTTCCCCAAAGGAAAAATCCTCGGGTGGAGAGGATGAAGGGATGGATTCCTCTGCATTAGAATACTCATAAGCAGAGAGGGGTTGCATATCTTCATATTCAGATGCATCAGAGTCATCGGACTCCTGTTCAGATAAAACTACTGGGGACAAGTATCTTTCTTTTAGAAGGGGTAGCCTGGCTTCCCCTGATAAAGATTATTTGGTCTTCCGCCATTTTAAGTATTTGAGACTGAGGAAAGGAAGCAGGTGTCTGAGCTTGGTTCGGTTTTTTGGGTGTGGTTCGTACCCTGGTCCTTAGAAACTCATTTTTTGAAAGAACTGAAGATGCAAAAGAAGTCCGTCTGTGTCGAGTATCGGTAGTGCGAATTACTTCCTCGGACATCAGTGCCTGCTCAGTGGCTCCGGACCCATCCAAGGTACAGACATCCACAGGATCCTTAGTCAAAGTCGTCTCGCGGCATACTGGACTCCGAAAGGGTCTCGGCAGCAGCCTGCAAATCCACAGAAACGGGCATCAGGGGCTGCGAAAGTGCCTCACTGAGGATCGGAGACTGACTAGCTTAACGAAAGTGTCTGCAGTTTTAGACCTGTGCGGGCTATCTCTATCTTTATCCTTATGTTTTTTCGAAAGATCGGTTGTCAGATGGCTAACCAAAGCCATATCGCAACAATAAGGGCCCGATGACATAATTCTGCCATTGAACAAAGCACAAAAGCGACAGCGGGGGATGTCATGGTCTGGGGCTAAACAGGTGACGCAGTAAGAATGAAAGTCTCGGTGTGGTATTTGCTTTCCGCAGGCGAGACAATTGTTAACTTTTTCTGACATCAGTTAGAGCAAGAAAAAAGGATCCCCAACAGGGTACTTATCTTTAGAAGACTTCAACTTCAATTCGGAAATGAAAAACTCAGGTAGCAGCCGACCGACACTCATGCGGAACTGCTTCTGCTTCAGGCTCCTCGGCAAGAAAGACTGATGTAATGGCGTCTGCTGCCTGATTTTATACCACTGACAACCTGACCAGTCCTGGAGCGACAGCAACCGATGCAGAAATACTAAGCCTCTGGTATTCAGGCCGACTGAGGGCTACCCTGGCAGGGATAACCCAAATGTGATGACTGCAACAGTGAAACACGAAGAACATCTTCCATTACAGTTGGTTTAGAATTTACTCATGTTTTCTAGAATTTTTTTATGCTAATAGCGTTAAACCGAGTAAAGCCTTGTGTATAGGCAATTCAGATCCTATATCAACTGTAATTTATTTTTCTTGCTATCATTTGTTCCAACATTTCTGCCAAAGTATTCCTGAAAAACATGTGACAATCCCCCACCCACCTCCAACAGTTACTATCCTATCAGAGAAAGGAATTCGCTGAATTCTACTTATGCTATAAAAATGCTTATGCAAAAGTCCTAAACCTTCTGGACTCCACTGTACACTTGAGAGTCCTACAGATTTTTTTCCGTTGTACCTTTTAAACTGCCTTTCTTATCCCTCTTCCCAGTCTTTACAACAACCTCTGAATGTTTCTCAATAATTATCATGCAATATTTATATGTCTTATGAACTATCCTTTTATTAACAAAATCTTCTATTCTAGACTAAAACTTTAAAAGGTATACCTGTGTTAATCTTTCACTTGGAACTCCAGCAAACACCTCCCACTCTATTAGCACACAGACAACTAAGAAACCTAACAAAACAACTTGTCACCACTGCTATCCTCTTCCTGGCTGGCTGTCGAAGATTAAAACTTCTCCCATTGCCTGACTGTGACGATGAAGAACCAATCACCTGGCAGGATCAGAAAGTAAAGTTGTGCACACTTACCATAAATGTAGATGTTCGAGTGTATTCACTGCTGCAGTCATTACATTTGGGTTATCCTGCTGGCAGGTTGCCCTCACTCGGCCTGAATTCCAAAGTCTTGGGTCCTGCGTTGGCCGCTGTCACCTCTTCCCTGACGTCAGGTCATCAGGGGTATAAAAGATGCAGCAGGCGCCTTTTTACTCAGTTTATCTTGCCCCAGGTGCCCCCAAAAGGGTAGGCTAAAATTATGTAAATAAAACATACATGCACCAAAATAAGCTTAACCTTCCTCTATAAGCGAATACACCACCTAGGTTGTATAGATTAGAGAAGTAGAGAGAAGTTCCAGCAAAAATAAGGGGGATGACGGGTGGGTAACCTGGACTGCAACAATGAATACACTCGAACATCTACATTTATGGTAAGTGTACACAACTGTACTATGTTCTTAGTGTTTCACTGTTGCAGTCATTACATTTGGGTTGAGTCCCAAAGTTATGGTTGGGGTGGCTGGAGCTAAACAGCATTAGGCACGGCTATGAGGCCCTGCAGAACTGCAGTGGCAAAGCCTGCCCTAGATTTAGAGTAGAGAGGAAGATTGTAATGTTTTGTAAAGGTATGCACTGAACTCCAAGTGGCAGCTTCTAAAATTGCCTTTGGTTGGTACTCCCCTGAGAAAGGCTGCAGAAGTGGCTGCAGCTCTGGTTGAATGTGGCATAATGCCCATAGGCACTGGTTTCCCATGCTGTGAGTAGCAGAAACGAATGCAGTGACCTATCCACTTTGAAATATTCTGCTTGGAAATAGCCTTTCCTTGTGATGCTGTGGCATATACCACTAGTAATTGTTCTGTCTTTCTGAAAACAGTTATGTACTCACCATAACGATCTATGTATGTGGTCCATCTCGCCTACATTCTTTACTCACGGGTTCGGAGCCAAGAATCCGCTCCGACTCGGCCAACTATTTCTCTAGCACGAAGTCTCTAATTGGCTGGGCTAACCCGGTATCCCAAGATGCACCTCGCCCTAGCCCCAGATCTTGTTTGCAACCATACCAATCATAACCCATGCATAACCAACACTGGAAGGAATTCCAGCCAAGAAAGAAAAGGCAACTGACCTTGAAGGGTTCACAGAACCAATGTTCCTCCAAATCCTCTACGAAGGGAGCAGGTGGGAGGGTACGTAAGAATGTAGGCGAGATGGACCACATACATCGATCGTTATGGTGAGTACATAACTAATTGATATTATGTGGTCCTATCTCGCCTCCATACTTTACTCACGGGACAGCACCCCCCAGCACCTCTATCCTGGGAGGCTCATAGAAAGATACTCCTGAGAA
This sequence comes from Protopterus annectens, assembly GCF_019279795.1. Lineage (NCBI taxonomy): Eukaryota > Metazoa > Chordata > Ceratodontiformes > Protopteridae > Protopterus > Protopterus annectens. Next base: position 251,804,417 of record NC_056740.1, on the reverse strand, counting down.
CCGTGGAACCAAAGGAAGCCCGGCCCCTAGAAGCCACGTCCAGCTTGTAATGAGTGATAAAGGTGTGAAAAGAGGCCCAGGTGGCCGCAGCACAAATATCATCCAGTGAAAGCCTGGCATGGAAAGCTATCAATGTGGACATTGCCCTGGTAGAGTGAGTTCTGACGGGAAAAGGTAAACTTCTGCCTGCTGCAGAGTAGATGAAGGAAATACAATCTTTAATCCATTTGGAAATTGTGCACTTGGAAACAGGACAACTTGCTCTGTTCTCTGAAAAGGACACAAACCGCTGATCAGACTTCCTAACCTGTTTAATCCTTTGTAAATAGAACCTCAACTGCCTGTGCACATCCAACTGATGGAACCTGAACTCTGCTTTATTGGAAATATTTGGGAAGAACACTGGTAACTCGATAGATTGATGGAGATTAACAGTGGATGACACCTTTGGAAGGAAAGCTGGGTCAAGTCTCAGTGAAATTCTGTCCTTATGAAAGGTCAAATACGGAGGTTTAATGGACAGAGCTTGAAGTTCTGATACTCTTCTGGCCGATTAAATGGCTATCAGAAACGCAGTTTTCCAAGATAAAAATTTCAGTTCACAGGTGGCAGCTGGTTCAAAGGGTGGTGAAGTGATGGCTTGTAGCACAAGGTTTAGGTCCCATGGCATGACAGGCTCTGACACAGGAGGGCGGAGTAGCCAAGCGCCTTTCAAGAAGGCCTTGCAGAGTTTATGGCCCATAAGAGAGGGTTCGTAAGATTATGGAAATTGGAGATTGCAGCTAATTGCACTTTAATGGTAGCGGGCACAGAGCCCTGACGGAAAAGCATGGCTAAAAAATCTAAAACCGATGGAACTGGGGCTGTGAAGAGGTCCAAACCTTGGGCCTGAGCCCAAATGGAGAATCTCTTCCATTTGCTGGAGTAAATTTTCCTGGTAGAAGACTTATGAGATGAAGACAAGATGTGTACCAGCCTCCTGTAAAAAGGAATGCTGTCTAACTAGTGACGGAAGTAGAGTAGCCAGGCCGTCAGCCTGAGGGTTTGCAGTGATGGATGGAGCTGGCCTGACATGCGAGTCAGGAGGTCTGGCACTGGGTCCAGAGTCCAGAGTCCAAGGACCGTCTACTGCGTACTTCTGAAGAAAGGGGAACCATACTTGTCGAGGCCAGTAACAGAGGAAACGGAGGGAAAGCGTAGACCAGACCGGGAGGCCAATCATGGGCTAGAGCGTCCCTGGGTGACTCCCCCTGTGGGGGGATCAGTGTGAAGTACTCGCTACATTTGGCATTGAGGGGACTGGCATAAGAGATCGCAGCGAGGCTGACCCCACCTGTTGAAAATTTGAACCGCCACTCGGTTGTTCAGGAACCACTCGTAAGGCATCAGAATAGCTCTGTTCAGCCTGTCCGCTATCACATTGGACTTTCCTGGAATGTGCATTGCCACTAAGAACCGTTGGGAAGATACAGCCCAATGCCACACTCACATGGCCTCTCTGCAGAGGGGATAAGACTTGGTTCCCCGTTGCTTGTTCAGGTAACACACTACGGACATGTTGTCCTAGTGAATCGCAATTGTTCCCAGAGGTAGAGATTCTTGGCGTGCTCGCAACGCTAGAAACACCGCTCTCATCTCCAGAACATTGATGTGCAGATGTACCTCGTGATCTTGCCACGTGCCTTGGACCATCCTGCCAAGATAATGCCCCCCACCCCACCCCATCTGGGAGGCGTCCGTGGTCACCGTGGCCACTGGAGACATAGTAATCAAGCTCCTCCCTTTGTCCAGTTTGGAGGAACGTAGCCACCAGCGGAGGTCCTGTTTGCACCATTCCGTGAGGAGTATCAGGTGGGAAAGTGGAAGTTTCTGAAATGATCATTGGGCGGAAAGGAGCCATTGCAGAATCCGCATATGTAACCTGGCCAGAGGCACCAGCATGATGGTTGCGGCCATGGAGCCCAACAGTTGGAGAACTACCCTGGCTTGAACTCTTTTGAGGGGCAACAGTGCGTGGATCTGGGACTGCAGCACTCTTATTCTCTGTTGTGGCAGAAAGGCTTGCATCTGAATAGAGTCTAGCTTTGCGCCTATAAAGACAACACACTGAGGGCAGCAAGGCAGACTTTTCCCAGTTTAAAGTAATTCCTAATTGTTGACACAGTGCTATGGTAATCTCCCTGGCCTAAACGAGCAGATGCCTGGTGGGGGCGATGAGAAGCCAGTCGTCCAGATACGAATACACCTGGAATCCCTGACGTCTCAGGTGACCTGTCACCACTGCCAAACACTTGGTGAACACCCTGGGGGCTATGGTGAGACCAAAGGGCAGGGCACGAAACTGGAAGTGACTGGCTCCCAGCGGGAAGCGTAAGTGACTCCTGGATGCCTTGTCCATCTTGATGTGGTAGTAGGCATCCTTGAGATCGATGGAGCACATCCATACTCCTTTTTACAGCAATGGAAAAATGGACTGAAGCATGACCATTCGGAACTTGGACTTCAGAACGTAGTGATTCAGTCGACTGAGATCCAGAATGGGTCTCAGGTCCCCTGTTCTTTTCGGCACCAAAAAGAGTCTCGAGTAAGTTCCTGATCCGACTGGTTGGATGACTCCTTTTTCTAGCAGCTTTGTAACTTCTAGTGCTGCTTGATCCCGTTGACTGGGTGGGACGTCCGGGATTCTTGTGACTGGAGGGGGTGTTGATACAAAGGGAATAGTGTAACCTCCGGTAACTATTTGAAGCACCCAACGATCCTGGGTGATGCTTTCCCATGCTTCCGGATGCAACGAAATTCGGCCCCCAACTGGCTCCGGAACAGCACAGTCGGGCAATGCCTCAGGAGTGCTGGAAGGAAGATCCGCGAAAGGAATCGCGGTCTCCCGAGTTGCGGGGGCCTCCTCTGCCTCTAGGACAGCGTCTTCCAGAATTATTTCCCCTTCCTCTGCCCCTGGAGGGGGAGACTCACCTTGAGCTGAAGGGAAAGGCCTCTGAGACCTCTTGAGCCACATCCCCCCCCCCTCTCTGAGCCTTGGAGTAAGGCCTAGAAGGGAGAGAAAAACTGGCCCCTATGGCAGGCAGTGTCTTACCCTCCTGTTCGCATCTGGTGAGGGTGTCTTTCACTTTGGTCCCGAAAAGAGAGGACCCATCAAAGGGGCGTCATTGAAGGAAGACTTAAAGGCCTCGGCGAAATGACACAGGCGCATCCAGGCTTGCCTTCTGAGAGCCACACCTGAGCTAGCTGCCCTACTCGCCCCTTCAGCTGCATAAGATATGAGCCTCATGGACGAGTTGACAATGGAACCAAGGGTAGACAACTAGGCGTTAACAGTTTGCGTTACCGCCTCAGGCATGTTACCCGTCAGAGTATCTCCTAGCTCCTTAAGGAGATCTCTTTGGAGCCGAGTGAAATGACAAAGGTAATTCAGCGACCGCAAGGTAAAGGTCGCCGAAGACAGGGTACGCTTCCCGTACCGGTCCATACTCCTGGACTCCTTGTTAGGAGGATGGACGGAAGAAGAAGCCTCTGCAACTTCCTGCTGAGTGGCTGCCGCCACCACCAAGGCATCTACCGAAACCCCTTTGGTCAGGAACTCTTTCCCCGGGGGAGCAGAAAGGAACTTATTTGGACGTCTGGGCACCAGTTCCACGGAATCAGGGTTCTCCCACACCCTCCGACAAATCAACTCCAGGAGTTCGTCGAAGGGTGGAGACACCCAGGAGGCGGAGGGTTGAGCTCCGAAGGCCTTGAGGAATACCAACTCCTCCTCAGAGGGGGTCTTGGAAGGCCAGTCGCCTCTCTGCCTCAAAATCTCCAGGATGCCAGAGAAAGAGACATCATCGGACGACGACTTGGGGGACCCCTCTGACTCCTCGAGGTCGGTATCAGAGGTGAGGTACTCATCCTGGGAATCTATGTGCTTCCTCTTGCACAACTTCTTTCTGGGGGGCTCCTCAGGCACAGACTCTGAGGGGTCCTCAGAAAGTAGGGGACCGCTCAAGGGGGTATCCCCAGACCTTCGGGCTCCGCCATCCACGGATAGGGGGGGCGTCAGAGACTCTAGCCATGGTGTATGGGAACGGAGTGACCGATCCAGGTGATGTGACTGACGATCTAGCCAATGCGCTCCTCATGGCCTCGAAGGCAGGTCTCCCTGAATCAGAGGACCGACCTGTCTCCAAGACCACGACCGGAGTCGAGATTCCCCGAGCCGATGCACCGAGAGGGAGACTTGGAACCGATAGGAGTCCCGAGGTATCCCCCTCGGGTCTGACTGAGGAAACCAGAGTACCGAAACCAGAGGATGGAACTGACATGGTTGGAGCCGACGCCGGCTCCGATAGACTCACCTGGGGTATCGGAGCCGACACAAGGACATCACTCGGCGCAGGGCACTCCGGCTCCGATGACACATGGGTGCTCGGAGGAGGAATCATCGGTACCAGGACAGGGACTGGCTCCGGAACAGACTGGGTCGGAGCCGAAAAATTTTTGCTAACACCTGCGACTGCAGGAGCCTCTGGACCACCCTATCCACATCCAAATCAGACAGCCTAGAGGATTTGGAAGAAATAGGAGATCGGGATCTCCTACCTGGAGACTCATGCCTGACACTGGGTGACTGGCTCCGAATAGGCTCCAATAATATCAGAGCCGAGGTCGACTCCAGTACAACAGATACCTCCTGCGGCCCTGAGGGCAATGGAGCCGAGGAGGAAGTATCCACTTTTGAAACCTTCTCCGAAGGCTCCGAAGAGGCAGACTGAGCCGGAGATCTTTTTTTGGCCTTAGCAGGCTTAGATTTAGCACTAGAAGATGAAGAAGAATCTAAGGCCTCCTCAAAGGAAGGCTTAATCAGACCCTTCAAAATCAGTTTATTTTTTTTCTTTCCTGCAGTACCCTAGGGCTAAACACGTGGCAAAAACTGCAGGACTCTTGTAGGTGAATAGCACCCAGACAATAAACACAGATGGAATGCCCATCGGTAATGGACATTTTGTAGCCACATTTGGTACACGTCTTAAACCCGGAGGGTTTATGTTCTTTCTGCTCTTTAGACCGCACAACACTCGTCTGACAGAGACAACACAAGAGGAAGGCGGGAAAAATCAAAACACACTAACGCCAAGTACTCCAAGTTAAACGTTTCTTGGAGGGAAAACAACTACCCACAACTCAAAGCACCAGTACAAATTACAAGGGGACAACACTGGAGAGGACTAGGTCCTCTAACTTAAACGGGCCCAGCCCGCGAAACAGAGGGATACCACAAACACACAAAGTCCTCAAAAAAACTCACAAGAACTAGTCACAAAAGAGAGTAGCTATTAAAATAGCTTTTGCAATACAACTGACTACTAAATACTTAGAAAAGTATTTGAAAAGGGTACTTAGCCACAGCCAAGCGAGACCACGTCCTAACTCTACGAGCGGCAAATGAGATCTGGGGCTAGGGCAAGGTGCATCTTGGGATACCAGGTTAGCCCAGCCAATTAGAGACTTCGTGCTAGAGAAATAGTTAGCCGAGTCTGAGCCGATTTTCAGCTCCAAACCCGTGAGTAAAGAATGGAGGCGAGATAGGACCACATAACATCTTTAGTTTTGTCCAAGTAGAATCGAATTTGCCTGTGTATGTCCAAAGAATGCAGAATTTTCTCCCCCTTGTTCTGTGGATTTGGATAAAAAGTTGGCAAATGAATTGTTTGGTTAAGGGCTACACTGGATACCACCTTAGGCATAAAAGTAGGGTTTGTTCTCAGAGAGACCCTGTCTGGATATAAAATGATAAAGGGTTCCACAGCCATGAGAGCCTGTAGCTCTGAAACTCGTCTTGCAGAAGTTATTGCTAGGAGCAGAGCTGCTTTCCAAGATAAGAACTTTATATCCGCAGTAGCAGCTGGCTCAAAAGGAGGCAAGGTGAGTTTTTCCAAAACATAATTGAGGTTCCATGCAGGTATTGGCATTCTCCTTGGAGGCCTTAAGTTTTTGGCTCCTCTGAGGTACTGTCTTAATAAAGGATGAGAAGAGAGTGGTGGCTCTGTATTGTAATGAGCCGAAATGGCAGAGGCATGGATTTTAAATGATGAAAAAGATAGGCCTTTGTCCAGCATCTCAGTTAAGTTTTGCAAAATCTGAGGAATATTTGGGACAGCTGTATCAGTTCCTTGAGCTTGGTTCCAAGTGCAAAATCTCTTCCATTTCCCAGCATAGGATTTTCTAGTACTAGGCCTTCTGGCTTCCAAAATGACATCCATCACAGCTTTAATGAGAGGTGTGGTTTGTATGGCTACATTAACCGCCAAGCTGCCAGGTTTAGGGTCCTGAGTTGGTTGTGCAGAATCTGATTGTTGTGCTGGGACAGTAGATTAGGTATTTGAGGTAAGGTCCAGGCTGGGAATTGGGACAAGTTACTTAAGATCGGATACCAGTACTGGCATGGCCAGTCTGGGGCAATCAGAATAATTTTTGGTTTCTCCTGCCTGACCTTTAGGAGTACCTTGGGGAGGAGAGGCAGTGGAGGAAAGGCATATACTGATAGGTTTGTCTAGTTGAAAGATAAGGCGTCCACTTTCCAAGCTTGTCTGTGACAAGTCCTTGTGCAGAATCTTTTTAGTTGATTGTTTTGAGGGGAGGCAGATAGATCTATGTCCGGGTGTCCTCATTTCTTTGTTATCATGATGAAGACTTGTAGATCCAGGTGTCACTCGTGGGGATCCATGAGGTTTCTGCTTAACTCGTCTGCCAGAGTATTTTCCTTTTACTGGCAGGAATTGTGCCTGCAGATGAACTTGTTAAGTCAATGCTGTGTCCCATAAAGCCATGGCTAGTCTGCACAGGGGATAAGAATGAGTGCCCCCCTGCTTGTTTATGTACCAACATGACCGTAGTGTTGCCTGCCTTTATCAATAGTTGTCCCGGATGAAGTAGGTCCTTGAAGGCTGTCAGGGCATTTTGAACAGCTAGCATCTCTTTTTGATTGATATGTAGATGCTTTTGGTTTGTGGACCAGGTGCCCTGAATGCCTCTTCCTGCCATGTGTGCCCCCCAGGCATAATCTGATGCATCCGTCGTCAGGCTCTGCCTGGCTGGGGGTAGTGAGAATGGCTGTCCCTTGTTTTGGGGACAAGCCTTTGCCCACCATCGAAATTCCTGTTGCAGGCAGAGAATTAGAGTAATCATTGTTTCCAGGCTGTGGCAATGTTGTGTCCAGACACTTTTTAGGTACCACTGAATTTTCCTCATATGCAGTATTGCATATGGAATTAGTAAGATACAGGATGCCATGAAGCCCAAAGCCTGCAGAATTTTTCTTGCAGATAACTGGGCCTTTGTTGCCATTTCCTTGAAATAGGTAGTCAGTTGCCTTTGTTTATCTGGAGTGAGATAAGCCATCTGGGCAGTTGTATTTAAGCTTGCACCCAGGAATATTATCTCTTGAGAGGGTACTAGTTTTGATTTCTTTTTGTTGACAGTGTACTCTAGGCATGTTAAAAGTCTTATCACAAACGTCATATGCTGTAGTACAATGTCCTCCTTCTCTGCTTGTATGAGGCAGTCGTCCAAGTAAGGATATATTTGTATTCCTCTTTGTCTGCAGTAAGCAATTACTGGTGCCAGGCACTTTGTGAAGACCCTGGGCGTAGTAGATAAGCCAAAGGGCAATGCAGAGAATTGGTAATGCTTTGAGCCAGCCTTGAATCTGAGGTATCTTCTGCATGATTGTCCGATTGGGACATGCAGGTATGCCTCTTTTAGGTCTAAAGTCACGAGCCAAGCCTTGCTGCCCAGCATGGGCAGAAGCTGTTGTAAGGTCAACGTCTTGAATTTTGGTATATCCAGGAAAGTGTTTAGAATAGCTAGGTCCAGTATTGGTCTCCATGCTTTGTCCTTTCTGGGTATCAAGAACAGTCTTGAGTAAAATCCTTGTCCCTGCTCTTGCTGTGGCACTTGTTGAATAGCCCTCATGTCCATGAGAGCTGCGACTTGTTTTTGAGCCTCTGCCCATTGATTTTTTGGCAGGTCTGGCCAACCGTTTGCCCTTGGCAGGGTATGGAAATGAAACCTGTAGCCTTGTGACACTATGTCTAGAACCCATTTGTCCTGGGTTATAATGTGCCAATTTTGAGAAAGAAAATGCTAGTTTTTCCCCTAAGGGTGCTGCCAGAAGATAAGTGCTTGGTGCAGGCAGGGGGAAGTCATTGGGACTGTTTCCTGTATGATTGTGATTTGTCTTCTCCACCTTTGGAGGTAGAAGCACTCCACTGCTTAGACCTGTAGGAACCTTGTGGCTGTGATCTGCCTCTAGGGCATCTGGATCTGCCCCTTTGAGGTCTGTCTGAGACTGGAAAGGACCAATTCTTTGCAGGCCAGTGTCTGCTAAATCTAGGTGGCTGTACCTGTAAGAAATCCTTGACAGTTTGCATAGATTTAGCTTTGTCCTCCATTTTCTTTAACACCTCTTCTGCCTTAACACCAAACAAGGTATCATGTTGTAAAGGAGCATCTAATAATTTAGCTTCAACATGGTCAGGCAGATTTTGTTCCTTTAACCAAGCATGCCTCCTAATGACAGAAACCGTAACAGTGGCCCTGCAGGAGGCCTCCAGAGAATCAAATCCACATTGCAAAGTATGCTTTCCAACTTGTTCAGCTGCATGCAATAAATCCTGCATTTCTTTGTTTTCTGCACATTCAGAATTTGCCATCATTTTTTGTTTAAGCAGTGTTATGATATATTGCTGATATTTCAGCATATGAAACTGGCAATTTAAGGCCCTTATAGCCAAAGTAGCAGATGTGCAAATCTTTTTCCCCATCTTTCCAGTGCCCTAGAATCCCTGTCAGAGGGGGTAGGGTTTTTTGCAGTAGAAGCCTTGACCCCTTTTGGACCCTGAGAAATAGTTTCTAGATCTGCAGTAGGGTTTTTGAAAAGGAATTTATGAGAGTCAGGGAAACCTGTAGTATCTGTCCGGCTTAACAGGAGCTGGAGGTAGAGAGTCAGGAGTCAGACTAGACTCCGAGAACACATCATCTACAATGTCTAACACAGGTGGAATAGCTAGAGGCCTGTGTTGAGGTAGTAAAAGGAAGTCTCTGAGCCTTTTCTTAGATTCTGAAAAACCTTAGTTCTCCCAGTGGAAGTGCTCCCTCATGGTATGCAAAGTTTCCCCAAAAGAGTAATCCTCAGGAGGAGAAGCTGAAGGAATTGATTCTTCAGCATCAGAATCCTCATAGAAGGGAAGAGAATATTCCTGATCAGAAGAGGAATCAGAAGAAATGGAAACCTGATCTGAAGATTCATAGTCTGTCTCTTGTCTAGGCCTCTTATCAGGAGGGGGATGGGAACCCCTGATCAAGGTAATTAAGTCTTCGGCCATTTTGAGCATCTGTTTTTTGGGCATGGAGGCCTGTCCTTGTGGCTGGTGAACTTGTTTCTTTGCCTTTAAAGGTGTTTTAGTCTTTGAAGTTGGTTTAATATATAACTGTTTAGGTCTGAATACACCCTCAGAAGCCGATGCCTGCTCAGCTGCTCCAGACCCATCTGAGGGAATAATCTCAGAGGTTCCAATACCTTGAGTTTCCAGCGTCCTGGCCGTCTCCACGTAGGAGTCGGTAGCGGCATGCAACTCTAAAGTAGCGGGCGTCAGGGGCTGCGAAAGCGCCTCACTGAGAACCAGCGAACCGGCGACTTGTTTAGGAGAAGCTTCATCGGTTTTGGACCTCGGTTGCCCGTCTTTTTCTTTGCGTTTTTTGTGAACTCCGGTAGTCGGATGGCTATCCGACGACATTGTATAATTAAATCTTCGCCCACAATAGCTTAATGCAAACTCGTACCGACGCTCAATAGTGCGTTGGTTAAATCTAGCACAAAACCGACAACTAGCAACGTCGTGGTCAGGGCCTAGGCAAGGAATACAGTAAGAATGAAAGTCCTTATGAGGTATTTGCTTCCCACAAGAAATACAATTATTAACTTTTTCTGACATCGGTCTGGAGCAAGAAAAAAGTTTCCCCAACGGGGTACTTAGCTTTTAATGAAGACTTTGGATCTGAAACTCGAACACGAAAATCTCAGGAGTCTGCCAACCGGCACTTGTGAACTGCTTCTGCTTCGGGCACCGCGCGGCAAGAAAGACTGAATAAAATGGCATCGGCTGCATCTTTTATACCCCTGACGACCTGACAGGGAAGAGGCGACAGTGGCCGACACAGGACCCAAGACTTTGGAATTCAGGCAGACTGAGGGCAACCTGCCAGCAGGATAACCCAAATGTAATGACTGAAACACGAACATCAGCCTTTCACACTCACCGACAAAACCCTTTCAGTTTTCTAGGGTCCAACAGGAACAGCAGATGAAATACATCAAACACCTACTGTTGTACACCAAATGCCACGCACACACCAAAAAGGTTGCTCAACCAAATTCAGCAGCACCTCCTAAAACCAACCATACATACCCAACAAAAAGGGGAATTGGTGGGAGACTACTGTTACATGTAAGTGGAACTTACACAATTGTATTATGTTCACCAAACACACGGACTTACTGGCAAATGAGTAGATTCCCAAAGCTGGGTGGAGGAAGGATAAGAGTCCAGAAGCACCCTGGGAATCGGTCTTCACTGGATCTAGAAAAGCATCCAGTTTGTAGTGCTGCGTGAAGGCAAGGGTGGAAGTTAAAGTCGCTGCATTCAACTCCTTTCCAAAATGACAATGATGAGGAAAAGGCCCGGGTGAAAAATGCCTTTAATTTGCTTGCCTAGATATGCCTCACCATCGTGGGTATAAAAAAAATAACACCAGAGGACAATCAACATGCAATTAATTGCTTAGAAACAGGTTGCCCTTTCTTTGCCCCAGAAAACGAAATGAAAAGCCTTTTGACCTTCTTAAAGGGATTCGTTCTGTCAAGCCATTACCTGACATGACTACATGACACAGCAAAATCCCTAAAAGGGAAGGCATCTCTGATCAGTACTAGCAAAAAACTACGATCACTCATAAAATCATCCAAGGCCAACTTTGAGAGAAAAATCGCAAAAGACACAAAAGACAATCACAAGGCCTTCTTTAGCTATGTTAGAAACCTGGGTGGAAACTCCCAGATATGCCCAGAGTTAGTCCAAAATGACACAAAATACACTGAACCCACTGACACTGCCAACATTCTGGCAGACAGGTACAGTGCAAATTTCTCCTCCCCCTCCCCCCCAAAAGGAGAAATAACTATCCCAGCAGAGTGTAGCCTCCCTAACATCTCAGATGCCCAGGTGACAGACGCCCTCTCTAAAGCTAAAAACACAGCATCAATGGGACCGGACGGTGTCCCAGGCTGTGTGCTACATGAACTCCAAGAGGAACTAAACCCACACATAAGGCTGCTGTTTAATCTTAGCCTTACTACAGGATACGTACCCAAAGAGTGGCGTACGGCAACAGTGGTCCCACTTCACAAAGGCGGTGCTTCTACGGACCCTGGAAATTACCGCCCCATAAGCTTGACGAGCCTGGTCTGCAAAGCTATGGAGAGGATCATTATGGAACTCAAACAAAGACATTGGGGACCTACAGACATTGGATCCTACCCAATTTGGCTTTGTCAAGGGCAGATCCTGCCTTTTGAAATTGGTCGACTTTTTTGAAACAGTCACTAAGGCCATTGATGCGGGTAAGGCAGTTCACACAGCCTACCTTGACCTTGCAAAAGCCTTTGACACAATACCCCACTCGGGCATCATAGACAAACTCACCAGCTTAAATGTAAACCCATGTGTCACAAGATGGATTGCAAACTGGCTCAAGGACAGAACCCACAGGGTCAGAGTTGCTGGAGCTATGTAAGACTCTAAGCCAGTCACAAGCAGTGTCCCACAGGGCTCAGTCCTGGGACCCCTCTTGTTCGGCATTTATTTTTCCGAGGTACAGGCAAACATGGGAGGATTGTGGCCGACAAAGTTCGCAGATGACTGCAAACTGGGCGCCATAATTGATACTCCAGCGGACACAAACATCCTTCAGAAAGGCCTCATAGAAACGGATAATTGGTGCCAGAGCCATGGCCTTAAGCTGAACGCCAAAAAATGTATAGTCATACCCTTTGGGAAAAACAAGGTACCCACAAATTACCACATAGGTGGTAATCCATTAAGTACGGAAGAGGTAATCAGGGACCTAGGGACCCAGGTTGACAGTAACCTCTCATTTGACACTCACATTGCCAATGTGGTTAGGAAGACCTTCTATATTGCCCACCTTATCATGAAGGGTTTCACATCTAGATCAAGAGAGTACACTGGGCCACTGTACTCTTCACTTATCAGGCCAATGATTGAGTACAATGCCCCATTTGGGATGTATCTTACCCGACACCTGCAGCAGTTGGAAAGACCCCAAAAGTTCCTCACCAAGAGGATAAAGGGTCTTAAACATATGTCATATGCTGCCCGACTGAAAAAACTCCAGCTCTATTCAGTCGCATACCGCCTACTCAGAGGTGATCTGTGCCTGACGTACAAGGCCATGTCCAATCCGGAATTAATGGACATGCTCCACCTCAGAAAATCCAAATCCATCAGAGCCACAAGAGCAAGAGACTTAAACCTCAACACAGAAATAAATAGGACGTGCTGGAGGGACAGATTCATAACCCAGAGGCTCTCTACACTCTGGAACAGAATCCCAGTCCATGTTAGGCAGAGCCCCTCACTAACTCTATTCAAGAGAAATCTTGACGAGTGGATGGGAGATTGTAGGTTTACCCCGGGGGTCATCTCTGTGTCACTACTAGACAGAGGCACAGTAAACTAAACCCTAAAAGGGCGTAGTATTCTCAGGGGTGGTGAAAGCCACACACACTCTGGCTAGGCTTATAAATGCCCTAGGGCAGATAGCCTAGTACGAACCTATGAACCTATGAGCTGACTATGCACATCCAAGGTACAAGTAACATCTATCCCTTATACATAGGTTCCAGAAAGAACACAGGGAGATTAGAAGACTGACAGAAAGAGAAAACTGAAACCACTTTATGCTGGAAAAAAAGATAAGTACATAACACAACCCCATCCTTGTGGAAAATCTAAGACTGTTCCACCATGTGACCTGCAGCTCAAAAACTTGCCTTGCAGATGTCTAAGAAATAAGAAAAGCAGTTTTTCATGCTAAGAATTTAAGATCAGCATAAGCTGCTATTTCCGAAGGTGGTACGGTCAATTTTTTAAGAACATACCGGAGATCCCATGAAGGAGGAAGTTGTTTGTGAGGAGGTCTCATATGTAACACTCCTTTCATGAACTGGTTTATCAAAAAAAAAATAAAGAGGGGGGGTCCCCTGGCAGACCAGCAGAGATTGCCACTATATGCTTCTTAATGAATACAAATGTTAAGCCATCCTGAAGTAGCTTACATAATATTTCAAGACCACAGGGATATTAGCCACAATGGACCTTCTGTTTCCATTTAGGCACCACTTAAAAAAACTCATCTATTTGAAAGATAAGACTTTCTAATACCAAGTTTTTGGCCTCCTTTAACATCTGGGGTATATCCTCAAGAAAAAGGTGCCTAAATGGAGTCATGACAGCATCATCCAGGCTTGTCATACAAGTTTCTCGAAATTATGGTGGACCAGACACCTATAAGACTGTGTCAGCAGGCCCAGACAGTGAGGAAGACTGTGGTAATTGCCCATGGCCAATACCATAAACAGGGAGAAAGAATACTTGTGCAAAATCTTACCATAACCACAGATATCCTTGTCTTCCATGTTGCAGTTTTCTGTACTCTTGGGTTTCCTCCTCTTGCTTACCCGTATGTGGGCCATAAAAATGATGTCTGCACGCACCAGACCTCAGAACTGAGTGCCCAGTCGGACCCCAGTCCCAGGCCAAACTGTGTAAAGCTCAGTGCCATCCAAGACGAGCCAAAAAATGAACAGGCGGGGAAGGAATACTGCAACATGGAAGAGAAGGCCATCTACGGTTATGGCACAATTTTACACAGCTATTCTATGTCCTTCTAGTTTTATGTTGCAGTATATTCTGTATTCTTGGGTGACTGCCAGAGCTCAGTGTGAGGTAGGGGGTGGTGGCTAGGAAGTATTCTCTAGAGATCCATGGAGGATTGCCCTGGCAAATCCAGCCCTGGATCTGGAAATGTGATCTAACTTGCAATGCTTGGTGAATGTGTGGAGAGATGTCCATGTAGCTGCCTCTAAAATGGTGGCAGTGTCCAATACTTTAAAGAAGGCTCATGAAGAAGCCATGGCTCTAGTGGAGTGTGCTTTAACCTTAGACCCCAAGAATTTACCATGGTGTGCACAGCAGAAGGTAATTGCAAATGAAATCCAGGCAGAAATTGTTTTAGTTGCAGCTTTCCCTAGAGCCCTGTGGTGGAAGGAGACAAACCACTGGTCAGATTTTCTGACAGATTTAGTCTTGTCTAAGTAGACTTGAGCTGTATTTGCACATCAAGGGAGTGTAAGACTCTCTCACTGTCACTCAGAGTGGGCAAACAAGGTGGGTGGGGGGTTAATAGCTTGGTTTAAGAAAAGCTCACTGACCACCTTAGACACGAAGGAAGGATTTGCCTTAAGGGTTACCCTGCCTTTGTAGAAGATGAGGAAAGGGGGAATGGGGAAAAGGCCATGGTAGAATGGGCCTTGACCCTGCCTGAAATAGTTTTGTTATGGCAAGTATTGCAAAAAGTAATAGCCTAAGACAACCATTTGGAAATAAGCCTTTTTTTGACAAAGGTTGCTCCTTCTTACCTTCACAAGAAATGAATTGATCAAAAATCTGAAAGATTTAGTTTTGTCATGATAGTGCTAGAGTTCTCTGTGGACATCCAAGGCATGGAGTATCCTTTCTCCCTCATTTTTATGTGCATGAAAGAAAATGTGGAGATGAATAGTTTGGCTTAAAGTAAACTCTGACATCACTTTAGGCATAAAAGGAGGATTCGTTTTCAAAGAAACTCTGTCCCTATGGAAAATGAGATAGGGCTGACTCAGCACAAGAGCTTGCATCTCGCATACTCTCCTTGAAGAAGTCAGACCAATCAATAAAACTTGTTTTCCATGTTAACAGCTTCAAGTCAGCTAGGTTAGGTGGCTCAGGTGGAGTGATTATCATCTTCACTAACGCAAAATTTAGAGCCCAATGAGGGGCCCCTGGCTTCTTGGAAATGTATTATGCTAAACCCCTTAGTTACAGGTAACAATTCCACCCCACCATCTCTTCCACCTAATGTGGAAACTAACAACTCTTCTGACCTCAAACCTGTCCCAACTAACACCATAAGAACGATGGCTGAAAAAAGTGAAACCTTCTTCCTTAGCAGCTGACCAACTCCCCAATGAGTACTTCAAATGATCAGCTGATGCCATAGCTCTGCCTGTCTCCATTCTGGTAAATAGGTCTATAGTAGACCAATATGTCCCAAAATGATGGAAAAGTTCCTCTATCACCCCTCCACATAAAGGGGGAACATCAACAGAAATAAACAATTACAGAACCATAGACATCCTTTCCCCCCACGTCAAAATTCTGGAAAAATGTATACACGCTCAATTACTACAATACCCGCTATATCACAACCTTAGCTCTCCCTCCGAACATGGTTTCAGACCAAAACACAGCACCACCACAGCCCTAATTAATTACTCTAACACCATCAACCAACTCAGAAATTCAAACCAGCAAGTAGCATAAATCTTCCTAGACATATCAAAAGCATTCGACACAATCTCCCATCAGAAACTCCTTAATACTTTTCCCTCACTAAACCTATCAAAGATTTCCCTTCTCCTGGTTCCTAAGCTATCTTTCTGACAAACAAGCAGTACAATGGAAATCTGAACTCTCACCACTTCTGCCTGTCTCAGTCGGACTCCCCTAAGGACCCATACTAGGGCCTCTTTTCACCATCTTCTCTAATGATTTAGCCTCATCCGCAACACACACACTAAAGTAGTTCAGTAAGCGGATGATTCAACTTTAATCTGCTCAGCAGATAGCTTACCAGACCTCCAAATAGTAGCACAACAAGCTTTTAATGATACCGAAATATATCTAAGCAAATCACAACTAATCCTCAACACCAAAAAAATACAGTTAATGATATTTACCAGTAGCAAACAATCACCTACCACCTCTCCTTTCACCACTCTCAGCAAACACAGTCACCCAACCAGATGAGTAAACAAAACTCCTCTGCGTGACTAACAACAAACTCAGACATGACCAACACATAGCCATGACAATTAAGAAAGTTTACATCAAACTTGGCTCACTGTACAGAAGCAAGCCATTCCTTGCTGACAATACCAAACTAGCCATATACAGAACCTTCCTCCGCTCTACGTTCATTTATGCTTTCCCCCTCTTTATAGGTTCATAGGCAAGTACTAGGTTATCTGCCCGAGGGCATCTATAAGCCTAGTCAGAATGTGTTGGCTTTCGCCGCCCCCTTAGATTAGTTCCCTGTGCCTCTGTACAGCAAAGCCATTAATGCCCTGTGCCTCTGTCCAGCAGAGCCACTGCAGTGATCCCTGGAGTAACCTTTCTGTTTCCCATCCACTCGTCAAAGTTTCTCTTGAGTGTTAGTGAGGAGCTCTGCCTAATGTAGATTGGAATCCTGTTCCAAAGCATGGGGAGGCTCTGGGACAGGAATCTATCTCTCCAGCAAGTCCTACTTATCGTTGTGGTGAGGTTTAGATCCCTAGAGCATGTGGCTTTTCGGGATTTGTTTTTTTTTTTTTTTTTTTTTAGGTGAAGCATGTCCATCAATTCTGGGTTAGACATGGCCTTGTATGTCAGGCAGAGATCACCTCTGAGTAAGCGGTATGCAACAGAGTACAGCTGGAGTTTCTTCAATCGGGCTGCATAGGGCATCTGTTTGAGGCCAGTAATCCTCTTGGTGAGGTACTTCTGTGGTCTTTCCAGCTGTTGCAGGTGTCTTGTAAGGTACATCCCAAATGGAGCGTTGTACTCTACTGATGGGTCTGATGAGCGATGAGTAGAGGGGCACAATAACCTCTTTTGTTCTAGATGCGAACACTTTTGTGATTAGGTGGGCCACATAGAAGGATTTTTTAACCACCTTGGCAACATGATTATCAAAAGAGAGATTACTATCTACTTGGGTCCCCAGATCCCTTATTACATTTTGGTCCACCACATATGTGGTAGTTCACGGGTACTTTGTTTTTTTCCAAACGGGATGACTATGCACTTTTTGGCATTTAGCTTGAGGCCATGATTTTGACATCAGGTATCCATCTCAGTGAGACCCTTCTGGAGGATGTCTGTATCAGCCAGAGAGTCAATTAAGGCCCCCAGTTTGCAGTCGTCTGCGAACTTTGTCAGCCTTAGTCCTCCTGTGCTTGCCTGTACCTCTGAGAAGTATATACCGAACAGGAGGGGTCCCCAGGACTGAGTCCTGGGGGACGCCACTTGTAACCAGTTTAGAGTCGGACCTAGAGCCTGCAACTCTCACCGTGTGGGTTCTATCCGTGGGCCAAATGGCAACCCATCTCATGACGTAGGGGTTTAAGTTCAGGCTGGTGAGCTTATCTATAATTCCGGAATGGGGAATGGTGTTGAAAGCCTTTGCGAGGTCTAGGTAGGCTGTGTGGACCTCCTTTCCCTCGTCTAAAGCCTTGGTAACTGTTTCAGAGAAGTTCACCAGGTTTAGGAGGCATGATCTGCCCTTAACAAAGCCAAACTGGGTAGGGTCCAATGTTTGGAGTTTCCCAATGTCTCTGTTAATGAGTTCCATGATGATGCGCTCCATAATTATCAACTTAAAAAAAATCAGACTTAACCAAATTGGAAACTTGCTACAACAAAATACCCTGCTCTGCAGCCAAACTTCCCCACCAAACCCACCACTGTATCGCTCAACATAAATTAAATTGGCTCGAGCTAACCAACCTTCTCAATCACTACCAACTTAAATTCATACACATTATCACCTTCCATCCTGACAATTGCCCATCCCTCAATTAACTTGTTCTCTACTCATGCCTACGAAGTCTATGACCTTCAGACAGAAACGTTCTTACAGTAAACAAAGCTAACACTCACTGTGAAGCTTTATTCTCAATTCAAATAGCCAAATTATGGAACTTTCTACCCCATAGCCTCTAAAACACACCTGAATCACCAATTATAAACTACTACTACTTGAACATCTATCCAAAAACTGGCATTGCTCCTGCGCTAAACCTGACTAACAAGATATCTATAACTTCCTCACCACACTGTCCACTCCTTACCTCCTTTTCTCCTGCTCCTCAGTGTTACTACTTAAAAAAAATAAAGGAAATCTCATTTGTTTATAACTATTTAATATGTACACAGTACTAATTTTATTATTCTCACAGTGATCTTTACTGAACTGCTTGTAAGATTTTCTTTTTTTGAACATGTATCTACTAGAAAACAGTACTGAATACTTCTTTGTCTAGTCCAACTAGATGGTGTATTCTGCATCTTACGATATGTATACTATTGTACTATCTAATTATTGTATTTTGCTTATATTTCTGTGGAGCTTTTCTCCCTGGGCCTCTGCTGAAAACGGGCTTCTGGCTCAATCGGTCTTTCCCGGTAAACAAATGTAAATAAATACATTTTTGAGATGAGAATGCACTGAAAGAGGAGGATCCATGGGCAGACATGCTGAAATAGCTAATAAATGAACCATGACAGATGAATACAAAAGGCTATAATAGGAGAGTAACTATCACAAATAATGTAAACCCAGAGAACAATGTGCCCTGAATGGGTACAAGTTATGCTGTTACAGACTAGAAAACTTTTTCCATTTGCTAAGATGCAATTTTCTAATAGCAGGCTTTCTTACCTCCATTAGTACCCGCTGCATGTCCTCAGTAAACAGGAGCCTAAAAGGAATTAAAATCCTATCATCCGGGTATCAACTGAAGTTAAATGATGTTGGGGTGTATAAAGGACCCCTGTTCTTATGTGAGCAGATCCAGCTGATGAAGCCTGGAGTAACTGCCCCTAGACATTTCAAAAAGAAGGGAGAACCACCGTGGCCTGGGCCAGAAGGGAGTCGCTCAACAATCTTGTCTCGTCTGAATATTCAGACGTACCCTAGATATTAAATGAAAGTGTGAAAGAGCATAAAGGAACAATCCTGTCCAAGGAAAAGAAAGGGCATCCGTCTCAGAGGTCTTCTTTCATGGAGTCCTGAACAGAATCCTGCCAGTTGATTGTTCCAAGAGGAAGCAAAACGGTCTACTTGACAAGCTCCCCACAGACAGATCAAATCTTGGAAGACAACCTGATCTAGGTTCCATTCATGAGGTTCAGCTTGTCTGCCATATAATTTTGCTGTGACAGAATGTGGGATGTCTGTAGAGTGAGACTGTGATGTGAAGCTATATCCCAAACTAACACAGCTAGTCTGCAAAAAGGGTACAATCTGGTTCCCTCTAGCTTGCTGATGTACCACGACTGTGGTATTGTCTAACAACTTGAAGAGGTCCCAGGAACCAAAGATGGTTCAGGGAGTAGAGTGCCTTGATAAGGGCAAGCATCTCCTTGATATTTATGTGCTTGCATGTGTCACTGATGTACCACACCCCCTGCACTTTTAACCGTTCTGACACTGCTCCTTATGCAAAGTCTGAGGTGCCTGTGGAGAATGACAGCTTTGGAGCAGGAAGGGAGTAGGGTAGACCTGGATTTAGGGACATCTGTTCTTTCCACCAAATGATTTTGCTTCTGACAAATCCCAGCACTGGGATTTGAAAAGAAAAAAGGTGTTTGTGCTGGGACCAAAGAGATTTCAGATGCCACTGTATCTTTCTCACGTAGAGTCTAACCTGGGGTATTATGAGAATCATGAATGCCATGAGACTCCAAATCATGAGGTATATCCTCACAGTGTCTGAAGTCTGAGTGGAAAACCTTAGAAACAGATTTACATATAGATATATTTTCTTACAGAAGGAAAGCTCTTTGAATTTATTTTTATTTTATTTATTTAGTTTACATTTGTTTACTGGGAAATTCCGACGGGACAAGCTTTCCTTTTTCAGTGTAGGGCCGGAGAGAAAAGCTCCACATCAATACATAGAGAATTTAAACACAGAGATTGCTCAGACAGTAACAGTGTGTGTGTGTGTGTGTGTGTGTGTGTGTGTGTGTATATATATATATATATATATATATATATACATATATACACACATATATATAAATATACACACACACACACACAAATAATAGGTTGATAGTGTACAAAGATCTAAAACAGACAGTATATCATTTTGCATTTCTGCAGTATGATTTTGATAGCTCCAACAGAGTTTTTGGGAATTTTACGTGTGGAATGTGTACTACATGCAAAAACATCTTCGAGACTGGTAGTAAGTATGCATTAACAGGATTAACATTCATTTTCAAGGGCATTTCAACTGTGTTAGTAAGAATGTGGTGTACATGGCTAAATGTGAACACTGCCCGGCTTTTTATACTGGAAAGACCAGCAGGCGATTCAAAGACAAGATTAATGAGCATTTGCTAGACATAAAAAACAGGAAAGCCACCAACGCATTGGTTAGGCACCTTACGTCCAGGGCACGCATTTAAATGTTTAGTTTTGCAGCAATTGAATAAGGATGCCCAGGATAGAATTTTAGACTTACATTTGGATATTTGTGAGTTAAGGCGGCAGCTGCGGTTAGATGCCACCAATTATCCAGGCATCAATGATAATGTAAGCACATCAGCTGTATTAAAATTAAAGTATATTTTAGGGTAGTTTTTAATGTTTTAATCTATATTTAGCAGTGTTTATTTAATGCTTTAATGTCTCTTAGAATATTTAATTGGTTAATTTATTCATTATGTTATTAGGATATGTGGGTATTTAAGGGTTGAGGTTTTAAGTGTTGTTCTGAAGAAGTCCAAGAGTCTTTGGATGAAAGCACTTAACCTGTGTAAAGAATAAACTTTTTGGAATTCAGCAGTCATGGCCAGTGGTGTGTCTTCTTTTTTTGGTGAGCTGAGTCTTCGGGTTTATAACCCATATAGCTCTGGCTACTGCAGCAGTGATCAAAATGATGAACATATACATCAACTGTTAGAATGTTCCAGTTAATGAAAAAGTACGATATTATTGATAAGAAACAAATTATGATAGCCTACAAAGTTCAACAAGAAATATTCTACAAAGAAAGAAAATGGGAAGATTTCCTTTCAAAAACATGGAATGATGTGGAATGACGAGAAATGGATCAGCAACTGAAAAGATATCCATATCCATTATTATCAGTTAGAAATAGTGTCACTCAAAGTAAAATAATAAATGATATAGATTACTCATCATATAAACTGTTTTTGATGCATGTTAAGAGACTGCTTGTTGGCACTATTTACTGGAGCCGGCTGATCTACATTATTATTATTAGTCATGTACTCAAAATAAGTAAACAATGGGAAACGACTCCTGAAATTATTCAAGTTGTGATTAAAGACGACATTCCTTAGGGCTTTCCAAGATAGCCGTATATCGATCAACAGCTTAATTTCATCTTTTTCTGAGTAAAAAAAAAAGAAACAGACAAAGGCCAGAAACTCTGTTTTATTAAAATTAAAGTTACTGCCTAGGAAGTACAACACCTGTATGCCAGCAAAGAATAAACTTACAGAGCCTGAAAGAAAATCAACTAGAAAAGGTGCAGAGAAAACACTGACTGGGAGGAATCCTACAGCTTTTCAGCAAAAAGCAGTTCAAGTTAAAGCTTTGATATAACAGATGGCTTCTAGTAATTCAGAGGGAAAATATGTCAAATGTACTCAGAGCCAATTAAGATAAATGAAACACTGAAGGAGAATATCAACTCAAATAACAAAAGGCTGGAAAATGGAGGAAGCTTTAAACAGCTATTCAGATCAACTGATAAAACTTAAAAAAATCAGAGGCTGACATGAAGAAAAGACTGGTTGAGTACGAGACTGCTCAAGAACAGTTTCAAAAAATGGTAGCGTTAAAGGACAGAGCATGTAGGGGAAACCTGAGATTTTCTGCTGTACCAGAAAAACAGGAGGGAACAGACTATAAATTTTATGAAAGCACAAGTAATTGGGCTGGTATTCCACAGCAGGATCTCTTAATTGAAAGGGCACATAGTGTGTAATGCTCCAAACTTGGCCATGAAAAAGCAGTCAAGGCCAGTAATAGTAAAGATGCAATCAAACCAGCAGAAAGAGTTGATCCTGAAAAAACTGTGGTAGAAGGGCAAAATATAAAAAAATGGAGACAGTATGTTTGTGGAAAATGATTATGAAGCAAATTTATCCCAGCAATCAAGAACCGTCAAGACACAAGTGTGAGTGAGATTCCAGCTGCTGTATCCAGCTGTGTTCAGAATATTTTTTTTTACTGGAGGATCAAAGTATTTTTTTGATGCAGAACAAGTTAAGGGGGAAATACAAAAGTTTTCCCAACAACAAGTGAGCCATCAAGCAGAAGAGGAATCTGCTTTTCGTTCTTCTGGTAATAAAACTTGTGGATATAATTTATCAGTGAAATGAAACCTTTTCTGATGTTCCAAAGGAAAATGTCTGAGAGAAAGAAAAAAGCACATGAGATGACTAGAAGAATTTTGAGTACCTTGGACTTGAATCGGAGTCGGGCTAGGAGATGCAGATGACAGGAAGAAAACCACTAACACTGAAATTCGTGAATAAATGTTAGACTGCTACGCATCAATGTTTCTGAAATATGGCTTTGCAAGAAAAAGAGGCTGATAAAAATTGGATTTTTGATGGTTGTTAAAACTGTTGCAGGAATGACAGGCATATACCCCACTTCATATCATTAAAGCTTGGAAGGGCACTAAAAGGAAAAAAGCAAATGCAAGTAAAAATTTCTTCTGAACAGTATATGTAGCAAAATAGTTTATGATATAAATTCACTTTATATAGTAAAGCATTTTCAGTGAGTGTTGCATGTGATAAAGATAATAAAATAAACAAGTACTTTACTTTCTTTTTAGTTTTAAAAAATGTAGGAATTACAATGTAAAAAAGAAAAAAAAAAAGACTGGACAAAAGCACATTTAAGTTAATAGGCTGTAATCTTGGGATGCTGGTGAAGGGGACTGGGTGTAAAAGTGCACTGATTATAATACATGCAGGACTGGAATGTTTTATCTTTGCAAAGGTGAATGCCCGGATTAATGCCCTTGACTGAATCAAATTTTTTTTTTTTTTTTTTACTGAGGGACCACAATGTAATGAGTTTTCCTTTAGCAAATTAATGCTCAATCTGAGCTGAGAAGTACATTCACTTCTCATGTTTCCAAGGAAACAAGATGATTAAAGGTGAAGGGAATAAACTGAAAGGGCTGGATGTTGTTTACTGAGAAAAACGTAGAATTAAAAGGTACAGGGATAAGCAGCTCAGTAAAAAAACGGACTGAAATTATTTAAAGTGAATTAGAGACAGCAGCTTTTCTGGTACTAAATACTTTAATGCATTTACTACAACAGTGTATAATTTAGGTTTAAAGAGGGCAAGGGCACTTTTTCTTAATGTTAAAAGTTAATGTTTTTTGAAAGCATATAAGGTGTTTTCACATCTGGGAGGGGAATAAAGATAAGAGCAATGAGTTTAAGCAGGAGCACATGGTGTAACATGCATTTTAGCATGGATAACCTTAATTTTAGGTTAGTTAATGTCCTAGGTGCAGCTATAGACTTGGGACAATTGTTCCTATCAAAGGGTTAAAACTTCAATACTTGAAGATGTACATAGTTTGTGCGTTTGTTTTAAGTTAATAATTTATGGGGTATTCTGTGGGTGAGTTTTGCTTTTTGTTTGAGGATTTTAATCACAATAAAAAGCCTTGTAAAATGTGACATAGGTTCAAATGGAGATGACAAGAAAACTGCATAAAGGATCAACCTGCCAAACATTAGTGGGTGCATGTAACACAAATGCTAGCAACAGACATTTTAAAAGTTGTCATAAAACAGGTGGGAATTTTTTATTTTTATTTTTATTTTTTTTATCATTTGTTGACCGGGAAAGTCCGACTAGGTTCCACAGAGCCTGTTTTCAGTGGAGGCACGGGGAGAAATGCTCCAGATGCATGTCTTTGGAATGTGGGAGGAAACCAGAGTAACCGGAAGAAACCCACGCGAACACAGGGAGAACATGCAAACTCCACACAGAAGGCACCCCAGCAGAGAATCGAACCAGAGAACCTTTTGCTGTGAGGCGACAACATTAACCGCTGCACCACTGTGCCGCCCTAATAATAACTTATCATGGCTACACTAAACATATTTTGGAATGCAAATGCTCTTACAGGTATAGATAAAAAGGTAAGAGCACTGAATTACAAAAGGAAAAAGAATGCAAACAGTAATGCTACAGAAAACACATTTGGAAAAAAGTGGGCATGTGTATTAGATAAAGAAAGGATTTCGGGATTATATCTTGGACAAAGGAGAATGGGAATACTGATAGTAACTGCTAGAGGAGCTCCAACAAAACAAAGATAGTAATGTTAAATTTGTGGTGGTGAGTAGGTAATGGCAAGGGAGAAGGATTATGCTGGCATACATTTATATTCCACCCAAAACTACTAATAAGGAGCTTAATAAAATTGTGGGATAAATAATTAACTTTCAGCAGGAAATATAACTTAAAGGTGGGGAATGGAACTTGATTTGCAACAGTGAGCATGTGTCTGGGGGACCTAGAAAGGAAAATATAACAAAAGAAGGTACATTTCTGAAGAAATTTACAAAAATATTTTGTATGGAAGATGTGAATTCAGTAGTAAGAACTCCGAGGATTTATATATTGCTCCCCAAGGTACAGTAACTGGGCTAGACTAGACAAATTATATTTCACATGAACATGTACATTTAACTCAAAGCTTCAACACACATCCAACAGCTATTTCAGATCATGTGCCAACAATAACCACAATGAAAATGCTGGGTAATGAAGTACAGATGAGACACTGGTGCCTACCATCTACTTGTTAAAAAGACAGGAATTTAAGGAATGAGTGGTGGAAATCATTTGAGAGTTATTAGGAAAGATAGGAATTTCTTCAGAAGTCAAAGCTATTGAATGTGGTAAAATGAAAGTGGAGTCTAAAAACAGTATAGAAATCAAAGAAAAAAGATATGGTTAAGAATTAACAAGAATTACTTAGAGGGGCTGACAAAGGATGAAGTATTGCTGAATAAGGGGAATGTCGCAGGAACAAGAGGAGGCACAAATACATAGTGCTAAACAGAAAACAAGGGAGTATCTGGGTAATGCACGAGTTTACAAAGATTGCTGTTAAGCAACTGTTTTTGATGACAACTTCAGAGCACAAAAACTTAGCAGAATGACTCAGGCAACAGAAAGTGCCAAACTTAGGCACCCTATAAAAAAGAAAAATAACCAGAGATGCTGTAGAGGTACTGGACATGTCAGAAATTTTATGAAATTGTGTGTAAAGCAGAGGAAGGTGGAAATGAAGAAAAAGCACAAATGAGAACATTTAATTTTATGTGTATTCTGGGGTAGAGTACTGATCTCCATGAACCTTTCACACACTCAGCCCGGGAGCAGTGTCTGGTTAAGTAACTTGCTCAGAGTCGCAAAGTTAGGCAATGGAGGCTAAGGGAATCAAACCTTGTACTTCTGAACCACAGGAAACAGCTCCTCAACCTCTAAGCCTAACACTTAAGTATGCCAAGGTTAGAAGTAGATGAGGCTCAACAATTAACAGTTAAGATAGGAGGAGATGAAACAATGTGACATATAATCAATCTGCAGAAATAGATGGCACTGAAGTGGAAGGTTGAGAGCTAAGAGAGAAGAAAGTGATAAAGATCTGGAAAGTTTTGTTTAACAGTATTTTAAAGGGAGATAAGCACAAACATCTTGGAAGAAAGCTGTGGTGGCTGTAATACCCAAAACCGTAAAAACCCATCAAACTCAGATTCATATAGGTCCATTTCAATTTTAAATCATTATTATAAAAAGTATTTATGCCTATAATAGCTAAAAGAATGGCACAGTTGTTGACAGAATGTGGTTTTGTGGCAGGGAGGCAAATATTTGACAACATTAATAGAACAATGATGATCCAGAGGGAATTATAATGTAAGAAAACACTACTGCTGTTGGTGTGTCTTGATGCAGAAAAAGAACACAACATAGTAAGCTGGAATTTTATGAGTAGTGCAATGCAAGCATCTGCATTCCCTGATACAGAAATAAGGTTAATGAGGAGGATTATATGAAGGATTGGAGGCAAAATTAAAGTAGGAGAGTGACTCGCTGATAAATTGTGTCTGAAGAGAGGAACCAGGCAGGGATGTCTTCTTTTCCTTTACTATTTGTATTGTATTTAGAGCCACTGGCAAAGAAAATAAGGGACTCAAAATTTGAGGATATAACTGGTATGGTAATCAAGACAAGTTGACTATTTGCAGATACCATTTTTACCTGATAAAATTATGAAAGGGCATCTCAGAGTTGTGGAACATTCTGCAACTGTTTTTTTATTTATTTTTATTTTATTTTACATTTGTTGACTGGGCTAGTCTAACTGGATATATGTCCATTTTCAGTAGAGGCCCGGGGAGAAAAGCTACACATAAGACACTAACAAACAGAACATTTAACTACAGTTACAGATTGTCAGACAAAACAGGTGTTAAATGGTAACTTTAGCATGCATGATAGGTAAAAAATAGAACAAATAAGATGAATTCCCCTCCACCCTTTGGATGAAAAATTTTTTTTTTTTTTTTTAAACCAAACACTGCAAGAAGAAAAAAGTATTCAGAAGAATGTAGGGGATTCCCAAATCAAAGTTATGAGTAAGGCACAATAGAACAGACTAGTTATAAACAGAATAGGGTGAATTAGTTGAGGGGCAGTAGCTCATAAATAAGACAGAGATAGTTTCAAATATTTTTGGGATATAAAATTAATAAAGACAAAAAGGCTAGAGCAGTAAACTATGTAACCACACATGGACTGATTTAGCAATACCCATACTTATGGGGACATGACAAAATGAAGTATTTAGGAGTATGGGTTAAAAAAATAATTCTCTTATGGTAGCTAAGAATTTGTGGGAAGAGACTGACTACACAAAAGATAATACAAAAACTGAAAAACTGGAATCTCTTGTTTACTGCTATGGGGAATCCCTATCAGTTGATCAGGTTTTCAGAAAGTCAAAATTCATATGGTTGAGACAATATGATAGAGTTTTTGAAAACTCAAAGCTTTTGAATGGAGATCATGGTACAGTGAAAATTGGGAATTTTACCCTTTTCTTCACTGTAGTGCGATCTCTGAATTGGTGTGTGAATATATATATATATATATATATATATATATATATATATATATATATATATCATTTGCAGGGGGGCCTGCCCCCCTGCATAACCAAAGTATTTTTTTTTTGTGTTTTTTTGGATGTTCAAGATTTGGAAAGTCGATCATATGGTCTCATCCATATGAATTTCGAG
This sequence comes from Protopterus annectens, assembly GCF_019279795.1. Lineage (NCBI taxonomy): Eukaryota > Metazoa > Chordata > Ceratodontiformes > Protopteridae > Protopterus > Protopterus annectens. The sequence continues at coordinate 251,776,869 of NC_056740.1, read as the reverse complement.
TTTCTGAAAACTTGATCATGTGACATAGATCCAGCTATGGATAGCAAGATGCAAGCAGTGAAAATGTTTTCATGTCAGGCATACTTTTATCAACCAGTGAAGTTGTGAACAGTAATTAATAAAGAGTTGAAAGACTATCTGGTAGGGGAAGACAGTAGAGGTCCGGTGGAATAAATTGATCCTTCAGCCAGAATAAGGTGATTTAGGATTACCTGATTCAAAGGGATTTTAACAGCTACACAGTTAAGGCTCATACACACAGCAAAAACAAAAAGCTATAATTCAAAGTGGAAAGGAATAATGATGCAGCAGGGGCGAAATTCGAGGGGGGGGGGGGCTTTGGATGCAGATCCTTAAGAAGAAAAAGAGCCATACAGAACATTATACTCATGAAATAGCAGAAGGTATTCAAAGAACTAACCCAACAAGAGAAAGAAGGTTCTGCTGATAGGAATGACTGCAACTAGGGGTACAGAGAACAGGCAACAGGTGGCGGATATTTACTGAAGAAAACTATATTGGTATTTGTTTTCCAGGGTAGATACAAACATCTGCATTCCCTGATGTTGGCACAAGGTACTGGCAGCAAATAACTAGAGAGGGAAATGTAATACAATGTGAAGAAATCAATAAGATATTTGGACTGCAGGCTAGAGACTGCCTTCCCTATCACAGGTTCATAAGTGTTTATTAGACTAACAAGGACATAGGCCTTTTTACACCTAGCCATGCATCCTGAATCTCTGACAAGTTCTAGTACCCTTGATAACATGTAAACAGAAAAGACATTACCACTAGGGGGTATGCAGCACTCTCCCATATTAGTGAGGACCAGATCCTGTATGGTGGCCACCCTTTTTGGTACTCTGGATAATCTGGTCCAGGGAGTTTGTATTTACAAAATCCAGGAATCTCTGTCCTTGTATGTTTGGTGTCTTACAGGATTCCCAGTTAATAGTGGGTTAATTAAAGTAACCCATGAAGATGATACTGGATTGGATAGTGAGCATGTCCAACAAGTTTAAATACATGGTATGGGTTTCCTGGGTCATAGAGGGAGATCTATAGCTTGCAAGGAGGTGGTACTGGATTTTGCCTATGGTGATTTGAACATTTAGAAGCTAAATTGCATTGTCCTGTTTGACCGGTCTTGAGATGCATTTATTTTTTATGTATATCGAGACATCTCCACCTTTAGTCCTTTGTCTGTGTAGTAGCTGCTCTAAATGTGCGGAAGGCATTATAACCTTGCACTGTCAGTGTGCTCTCATCGGCTTTAAACCAAGTCTCACTGACCACACAGCCATAAATAAGCATTCTCTAGCATGAAGACAGTTTCTATGGCGTGGAGCTTTTTGTTTAGACTCCTAGCACTGAGCAGTAGCACCTTTAGCTGATACCAGAATATAGGCAAACAGAAAGGGCTAGGAGAATCCTAAGTGAAAGACCTGCTCTGTTAGTTTTTAGTTGAATATAGAAAAAAAACTACTGTTAAAAAATATGGATAATTAGTAGGGTACATAAAATATTGCACTGTTAACTACAGCAATCAATCAGATGAGATTAGAAACGATTGGTAGAAGAGCCTGTAAATGGAATTCACAAGGAAGCAATGGGAGGACAGATGTATGGCTCCCAAATGTGCAACAAAGTCTAAACCATTTAGGATTTTTGTACAGGTATTTTTATATACCAAATAGACTCCAAAGACTTTCCTTAAGTAGATAGCAAATATTGGAGGTGTGCTGGGGAAAGAGAGAGGTAACTGAGAACATATGCTTTTGAACTGTAATGAGTTGGAGGCTTTAAAAATATTCCCTACAGAGTAATCTGTCAAATATTGGGGTGAACAAATGGGTATAACTACGGAAATTTTTTTTTTTTTTTTTGAGGAAAGATGCAGGATCTGAAATGCCTAGACATAGTAAGGCCTTGTCAAGTTTAACTTTGTTGGCTGCCAAAAAATAGTTACTAGAAAATGGAAATCAAAAGTCTAAACTAACAGTATTTGTAGTAATGAATACTGTAACATACATAATAGAACTGGAAGTAGGATCTTTAAAAAAATGGAAACTGAGGGACAATACATGCAGAATAATGTTTTGTAGGAGGAGTGACTTTTAAAGAAAGGCAGGAATTGAGCAATTTATGTAATGTTTAATTGATATTTATTTAAAAGAACATATGTGATGTATAATGTTTGTAACTGTGAACACGCATGCAGTCTGTGATCTGTGTTTTCCTATTTTGTGGATACTGTGCACCACACCAAAGTGGCTAATCTGTACAACTCTTCCCCCACAAGGGACCTTCTACAGTCTTGTGCAGCTGCCCACAATTTCATTCATGCCTGAGATGGAACCACTCAGCATGATTTTGGGAGGTCGAAGGAACCCCAAAAAGACACAGGGAGAGCATGCAAACTCCATGTTGGAACTGGTAGGTCGTCAGGTTTTAACGTTGCACGTGGCAGGCAAAAACCTTAACCATTATGCCAAAGGAATAAGGATTAAATTAATAAAGATGCAGAAAGCATTCAAAGAACTAAGCCAATACAGATAACTGCAAGTAAGGGTATAGAAAAAAAGCAAGTGCGGGGATGGAATCTACTGGAGAAAACTGCAAAGACGTCAAGGTACTGGACAAGCAAATAAGAGAGAGAAAGGTAACAGATGAAGAAAAGCAGAAGTTTGGACTGCAGGTTAGAGACTGCCTTCCCTACCAAGAAATATAGAGTACAAACAAATAGAAAGGCAGTGGGGAGTGCTAAGTGAGGCTGTTGTTAAAAATGGGTAATTAGTGGGGTATATATAATACTGTATGATAACCATGATAACCATAATAATCAATCAGAAGAAATCAGAAAAGATCAGGAAGAAAGACTGGAAAGGCAATTTACAAAAAGGAACAATGAAAGGACATCTGTATGGCTCCCAAGTATGTAACAAAGTCCAGGTGGTTTTGGATTTTTCCTTGGAAATAAGTATTTGCATAGGTATTTTTATATACTCTAAGCAGACTTCGGAGAACTTTTCCTCCGGTATATATCAAATGTTGGAAGTATGACGAAAAAGAAACCGGTACCTGGGAACATGTTTTTTGGGACTGTAATGAGTTGTCAGTTTTTAAAAACATTATTGGAAGCAAATAGCTGTGACTAAGGAAATGATTTGTTTGAGCTAGGGACATAACCAGAATTGCCTATATAGAATAAGGCCTTACTAAATTTAATGCTACTGGCTGCCAAAAAAACAAACAAAAAAAAGGAAAATCAAAATCTGTAACAAGTGCAAGTAATATAGTGAACATATTAAAGGAAACGTAGGATCTTTAGAAAAGAAAAGGGGGAAAAATGACATATAATACATGGAAATAAATGGAATTTGTACGAAAAAAGTTGTCTTACCATAACGTTCCATCTGTGTTGTCGATCTTCACTAATACTTGACCTTGGGCTCAGATCTGAGCCTCAGAACTGACTCGGACGTTATTCCAGTTCGCGCCTTCCAAAACTCTTGAGCTAAGATCTACTCACAATGCTCCTCACAAAATTACCTCAGATCAAGTTTGCAAACTATAGTGGCATAAGAAATAATAGATGATAAACCATATCCGTGTCCCCATTATGAAGCCTGTCTTTGGAAATATTCAATCCGCCAAGAGTTCTAAAGGTACGGGGAAGGAGGGACGGAAGGTCAAGGATTAGTGAAGATCGACAACACAGGTGGAACGTTATGGTACAACATAACTTCTTTATCTGATGTTGTCAATCTTCACATAATCCTTGACAGTGGGACAGAGTGTCCCTAGCTACCTGAATCTTGGGAGATCTCTCAGAAAAATATTCCTAAGTATCATTGAGCCAAATGATGCACGTCCCCTAGAGACCTGAACCACTTTGTAATGCGTAATAAAAATATGAGGAGATGCCCATGTTGCTGCTGCACAAATATCATCTAAAGAAACTCTGGCATAAAAATCTGCAGATGCTGCTATAGCTCTCGTTGAATGTGCTTTTACAAGCCCTGGTGGGTGGAGTCCCTTTCTGTTGTAAACAAAGATGATACGATCTTTAAGCCATTTCGCCAAGGTAACTTTAGATACTGGACTGCCTAAAGAGACTGAAAAAAAGGCAATAAATAGCTGGTTGGATTTTCTAATATCATTTGTTCTGTGAAGGGAGAAATGTAATTCTGTATGCATCTAGGAAATATAGACAGTACTCCCCTTTATTGGAAAGACTGAGAGATGTACAGCCTGATTGATATTTGACTCGGAAACAACCTTTGGTAGGAAGAGGGGATTTGCCCGGAGGGAGACCCTGTCCTTATGAAAAATTAAGTAGGCGGGTTTGCAGGACGAGGCTTGTATTTCCAATATTCTCCTGGCAGAAGTGGTAGCTATTAAAAATAAAACTCTTGTCCTGGAAAACCTTAAGTCACAACTTGCTGAAGGTTCACAAGGGGGAGAAATGAGAGACTGAAGCACCTAATTCAAATCCCATGCTGCAGAGGGTACTTTATATTGAGGTCTGAGCATTAAGGCTCCTTTCAAAAAGGCTTTAGAATGTTTATGTGACATAAGTAATGAACCACTGAAACCAATATGGAAGTTGGATATCAACAGCAAGATGCACCTGAATCGTAGAGGATCATGAGACTGGCTCAGTGTACGGCTAAGAAGTCTAAAACTTTGTCTACGGGTGCTGAATATGGGGCAAGATTACAGTCTAGTGACCACTTAGTAAACTTTATCCATTTGTTATGGTACAAGGTTCTAGTTGAAGGTTTGTGGTGGGCCAGAATGATGTGTTGGACCGGGGAGGTGACGGAGGGCTGCCTAGCAATCACAGGAACTGGAGAAGCCATGCAGTGAGCTTGAGATGCTGTAGAATTGGATGAACCAGTCTCTCTGGGTGGAACAATAGGTTTGGAACTGGGTCCATTATCCAGGGTTTCCGAAGCAGATGAGGCCATAGGAAGGGAAACTAGACCTGTTGAAGCCAGAATGGGGCAATAAGAATTATTCTGTTTTTCAACCTGTTGGCTTTCTTTAGAAACTGACATATTAGTGGAATCAGAGGAAAGGTGTACAATAGACCGGGGGGCCAATCGTGAATCGCTGTGCGACTTCCCGGGGGGGGGGGGATTATGGCAAAGCAACTTCTGCACTTGTTCAAAGGGGATGCGAACAGGTTGCAGCAAAGTTGGCCCCACTGGTGGAATATGCTGTTCGCCACCACTGGACTGAGAAGACCACTCATGAGGCATGAGGATGGTTCTGCTCAATCTGTCCACAATCACATTGGAGCTCCCCAGAATGTGCGTTGCCATCAGAAAGTGGAACTGGTCAGAGGAATCGCCCACTGCCAAACGCTGAGCACTTCTCAACAAAGAGGGTAAGATCTGGTTCCCCCTTGCTTGCTGATGTACCAGACTACTGACACATTGTCTGTATTGCAATCGTTCCCAAGGGGATGATATCTTGAAATGCCTGCAATGCTAAGAGCACCGTCCTCATTTCTAGAACAACCGATATGCAAGTTGGCCTCCAGCTGGGACCAGGTGCCTTGAACGGTCTTTCCCAGATAATGCCCCCCCACACACACCTTATCTGGGATGTGTCCGTGGTCACTATGGCTTGGGGTTTAGCAGAGACAAAGGGATGGCCCAACAGTATTTTGTTGGAGTGAAGCCACCAACTTAGGTCTTCCTTGCATCAAGTGGTGATCAGAATCAGATTGGGAACTGGCTGATCCAATAAGGACGACTGGGAGGTCAGAAGCTATTGAAGAATTCACATGCGATATATGGCCAGGGGAACTAAAGTGACAGAGAATGCCATTGACCCTAGAGCCTGGAGAATGAGTCTTGTTATTTTCTTGCTTCGAATGATCTGTCTCACTTGTGATCTGATCCTTTGGAGTCTTTCTAGGGGAAGTGACGCTAAGCCAGTGACTGTGTCAAGCACAGCTCCAATAAACTCCAGCTGTTGTGATGGTTCTAGATTGGATTTTTCATACTTTATAGTGATTCCTAAGTTGGAACAAAGGAGAAGAGTGTAATCTCGTGCCTTCAGGAACTGATGCCTGGTGGGAGCAGTAAGGAGCCAGTCATCTAGATATGGAAGCACTCAGAATCCTAGCCGTCTGAGATGAGCTGCTACCACTGCCATGCATTTAGTGAACACCCTGGGAGCTGTGATGAGACCAAAGGACAGTGGCCTGAACTGATAGTGACTGGCTCCCAGCCGGAAGCCCAGGAATCTTCTGGACCACTTGTCAATTTTTATATAGTAATACCCATCCCGAAGATCTATTCAGCACAGCCAATCGTCTTTTTCCAAGAATGCAAGTATAGACTGAACTGAGACCAACCAGAATTTGTCTGTTGAACTGATTTGTTCAACGGACTAAGGTCCAAAATCAGTCTCCAGTCCCCTGTTTTCTTTGGCAGTAAAAAAAAAAATCTTGAGTAAATTCCAGATCCTCTCTGGTCTGGTAGGACAGCCTGGATGACTTTTGTCAAGCAGTTTTTGAACTTCTAAGACTGCTGCCTCCCTGTGACTGGGTGGAACATCCAAGATTCTTCTTGGTCTTTTTGGTTCCTCTGAAAGTGGGATGTTGTAACCTCTGGTAATGATCCTCTGCACCCATTTGTCCATTGTTATTCCTAGCCAGGCAGATTGGTACAGGGATAATAGTCTCCCAACTGAAGGCAAACGGGCCTCCTTTCAGGAGCACTGGTAAGAGTTACCAGGAAAAGTGTCTTTGGAACCCTGATTCTGCAGGCCACTTCTGCTTCTTGAATGTCATCTTTCATTATCCCCCTCTGCCCCGGGGGAAGTCACTGCTATGCGAGTCCTGGAAAGGTCCTTGGATCTTTTTGAACCATAGGCTACCACTTCTCTGTTTCCTGGAAAAGGGCCCTTGAGGAGTGGAAAACAGTACACCCATGGTAGCAAGGGTCTTCTCATCTTCACACATATGGCTCGAGTCTCTAACTTTGAGGCTAAACAGGGATGATCCGTCAAATTGAGCATTGATGAAAGAAGATTTAAATGGCTCATCAAAATCACATAAGTGCACCCAGGTGTGCCTCCTGATGAGCCTGCTACTCTTGTCATCCCTTCGGCAGCATAAGCAATTAGATTCATGGACGAATTGGAGATGGATTCTAGAGTGGCGAGCTGAGAAGAAACTTTGTTTCGAACTCCTTCAGCTACTGCTCCTGAAAGAGTATCTGAAAACTCTTTAATCAGATCTCTTTGAAACCTGGTAAAATGTGCCCTATAATTCAAGGACCTGAGAGCGAAGGTCGAAGTGTATTTGAGCTTCCCAAATCTATCCATTGTCCTAGACTCCTTGTTAGGAGGATGGACAGTAGGATTTTCATCAGCAAATTCTTTCTTGGTGGCTGCCGCAACCACCGTGGTGTCCACAGGAATACCTCTGGTCCAGTGTTGCTGATCCGTAGGGCAGAGAGAATGCAGTCAGGTTTCTTTGGGATCGGCTCGATAGAGTCAGGTAACTTCCAACCCCACTAAGTGATCAACTTAACAAGATCATCAGCCGGTGGAGAGATCCAAGAGGTAGAGGGCTGGGCATGAAAATCCTCTAGGTATGCCAATTCTTCTGAGGAAGTCAGAATGGCAGTCCAGCCACCCATCTGTTTAAGGATGTCCCTGAAGGAAAATACCTTCAGAGGTGACTTTGGGGAACCTTCCCTTTCATCAAAATCAATATCCTCTATGAAGGACTCTTCAGGGGTGTTCAAGTGCTTTCTCTTGCCCTTTTTCCTTCAAAGGTACATCTTTGGTGGGGTGCTCCGGAGAGGTATCCAAAGATGATACAACCAAAGTGGTTTGATCCTGAGACTTTTGTTCTCTCTGTCCCAGGGTAGAGACTGGAGGAAGCTCCAGTTGAGGGGATGGAAATGATGCTTGATCCAACAGGGAAGCCACAGACTGTTTGCCCACAACGGACTAGGCCCTCTCCATAGCCTGGAAAGCAGGTCACCCCGTAGAGGGATGGGAGCCCGGAACTGAAATATACTATTTTGGAACATTGGTTCCATACTACACCATGGATGCAGTCTCCAAAACAGAAGCCAGGGTTGAGCTTACATAAGCCAAAGGACTGAGGGGCATGAAAGGCTCCGAAAGTTTCAAAGTCGAACCCTACCCCTCAGAACCAGCAATGAAGCCCCGACCCTAGGAGGTCTCCAGGTCCAACAAACCAGAAGAACTCAGGGCAACTATCATTGCCAGAGAAGGAGCTCTGACTGGCACCGATACAGTCGAAGCCAGGGAGGTTGTTGCCAGGGGCTCTGCAATCTCAGCTGCAGTTGAAGGCGGAATAGGTAGAGGTGTGGAAGAAAGCAAGGTTCCAGGGCTAACAAGGCTAGAACCATGGATGGAGGTAACCCCCTTACCATAAGGAGCTGGTCAACTAGTCTCATAATATCAAATTCAGACAAACTCTTGGTGGACCGAACAGAGGAGGCAGACAGAGATCTTGGTGGCCATGTCTCGAAAAAAGGACTGGGAGCACAGTTCACAAAGGGATCCACTGATGGGGAGTAAGTTGTGCCAGGTAAAATTGTCTGAGGGTCCTTCGGTTTCGAATGGTTGGTAGGTACTGAAGGGGGTGTTGTCTGCACTGATAGTGGTACTGAGGACATTGATGCTGAAGTGGTCCTGGAGTGTTTGGATGATGGCTGTCATCTCTTTCAGGTTGATGCACTCCTTGAGTTTTGGTTACTCACTACCCTTGACCTCTGCAGATATCTGTCCAGGCTCCCCAAGACTTCATCCGAGAAGTCTTTGTACATCCCTTGATCTGGAGTCTGTGGTCTGAAGGGAAGCCCTGGACTGGGATTCACCTGGGCCATCCACCATGAGAGCTCCTTTTTGAGACAAGGTATGAGGAGAATGTGTGTGTGTCTACAGGATAAAAGTGTTGGGACCATACTGTTTTCAGGTAAGACCGACTTTTTGTCATATGCAACCCAGCTAGAGGGAGCATAGTGATGGCTACTGCAATTAAACCCAGAACCCTTAGAAGTTCCCTGGCTCAGCATGTGTTGAGGGATGAAATGGAGTGGAAGCAAGCTGTTAAGGCTCTGCAACTTCTCCTGGGGATAGGTAGACCTGACCGTTTCTGGTGTCCAATCTGCAGCCCAGCAACTCTATGTCTTGGGTGGGATGAAAACAGGACTTTTTGTAGCACAGTGTGAACCCCCGACTGTAAGAATAGGTTAAGGGTAACCTGGAGGTGATGCAGTGATGTAGTCTGGATCAGCAGACTGCCCAAGTAGGGGAAAATCTGTATTCCCCGAGTTTGTCAGAAGGCGATCACTGGAGCAAGTTACTTTGAGAATACTCTTGGAGCTATGGAAAGCCTAAAAGGCAAAGCAGTAAACAAAGTGAGATCAGCCAGTACAGAGCCTGATGAATTCCTGCAGCAGAGGTGAATAGGAATATGCAAACAGGCCAGAGACCTAGACAGTAACAGGTGTATCTGTGAAAGATTAAGAGGCAACAGGGCCTGTAACAAAAGCATTTTGAAAGTTGGCACTTTTAGGAAGGTGTTTAGCAAGAAGAGATCCAGAATGGGCCTTCACTGTCTTTTTCCTGGAAATAGGAAAAGTCTGGAGTAAAAACTCCTTCCAATACATCTGATAGGCAATGGATCTATTGTGCCTTGGGCGTGTGGCCCATTGTGGATAGGTGGAAGAAGCTGCAGTTGGCTGTGGAGAAGAGGAGGGATATCATTCAAGGGAGGGAGTTCCTTCCAAGACATGGCATAACCCTTTCTTTATGATAAAAAGTGCCCACTGGTCTGTGGTAATCTTTTTCCAAAGACAAATGAGCTGACTGACTTTTTTGGACAGGGGCAGGGCCAAGGTGGGGGGGGGGGGGGCTTGGAAGATGGTCACAGTAACTTCTCCAAGACGAGATGCCTCTCAGATCTGGGGTCCCTGTCTGGTTTCTCTATAAATTTCTTCCTGGGGTGCCTTTCTGTGTTTCTGTAGTAGTCTGGATTCCTTTCCAATGAAAGAAGTGGGCTTGGCAGGGTAGTTCCTATGGTATTCTGGGTACAAAGGTAAGCAGAATCTGTCTGCAGTCTTGAATAATTTTGCCTTGTTCCTGTAAGGCTTTAAACAAATTGCGTGACTGTGGGCCAAACAAAAGATTCTTGTCTAAGGGTGAATCAATGAGCTTGGCTTTGAAATCCCCTGACACAGGTTGACTGCGTAACTATGCATACCTGTAGATGGCAGTACCAGTAGCAGCTGCTCTGGAAGAGGCCTCCACAACATTACAACTACATTTTATACTGTGTCTGGCCACCTTGAAATGCCTGATTAGCCAAAGGCAAAATCTGTTTGGACTCCGAGCCACTACCCTGATTAAAATGTTGAGGATGGACAACAGATACTTAGTCATTTGGGTCTGGTAGCTAATAGCCCTGAAAGCCAGAGTACAGGAAGCATAGCCCTTTTTTCCCAATCCATCCATGGCCCTACTGTCCTTATCTGAAGGGATGGCGCTGGCGTTGAGGAGCAATTTAGAAACTTTGTCAGAGGAAGGAGAGAGAGTGCAGATGGATCTACTACAGAGCTCTTCTACAGGAACGTCTTCTACAGGAACTTATCATCTGGAACCTTGTAGAACCTGTCTGTACAGGTAGACTGGAAGGCATCCTAAAATGCTGCCAGGACTGGAGGGATGGATGAATGGAAAAGACTGGCCACTTCAAAGAGACTGAAGTACCTTTTTGGGACCTGTGGAATTTGTCTAGACTCCAACTCAAAATGTTTCATGTTTAAAATAGTCTACCCAAAAAAAACCTCTTCCCCAGGGAAGTCAGGAGATATGGACTCTTCGTCATCTGAAGGGACTCTATGAAAGAAACGGATAGGAAAAGAGTAAGCCAGAGAATGGTCAGAGGCATCTTCCTCTTCAAAGGAAGATGATTCAACAGTAATTCTCTGAAGGGTAGGAGGGGATAGGGGAGCAGACGAAGAATGAATACAGACAAAGGTGGTGGGCTTCAGGACCATAATGGCCTGGAGCAGACTGAGAGAAGTCCATCCACTACTCCTCTTTAAACAGAGGGCGTAAAGGCACATATTTTGTCTTTTGTCACTTTTTCTTTGGTACAATGTCTGTCTGAACCACACAGGGCAGCTCAGACCCCTGACATACTTCATTTAACCTTCCAGAAATCTCTTCCCCAGACTAAAATCTGCAGGACGTCTTGTAGTTTCTCCTAAATGAAAAGTCATGGTTCACCCTTCTCAGTAGAAGCAGTCCCTTCAGCCATAAGACCCTTCAAGCACCATACTGGCCTCTGATGGGAGTCATGGTACACAGCATCGAGCATCAGAGGTACAATCGGCCATACCACAAGTTTTGTAGCCTTAGCAGGTGCATCACAATCAAACTGAGTGACAGACCAAGACTTCTTGAGTTTTTTCTTTGGGGATAGCAGCACATGCGTAGATGCAAAATTTACCAGCCTGGAGAGGGACAAACTCTTAAGATGTTTGTTCTCTCAGATGATGTTGAGCAAAGACGACGACTTGGGCACAAAGGATTGGAAAATGGAACAGGCTTTGTAGTCATGTTTTGCCACAAGGCAGAATAGACACTGGGTATGGAGGTCTTTGTAGGGAATTTGCCTAATGCACTCACACTTACTCCTCCTAGCTGTCATCTAACACAGATACGGCAAAATAATTTATAGAAGTAACGGGGCCTCCCCAAAAGGGCACTCGCTTATCTGTTTTTCTTTAGTAGCTACGCTACCAATGACCAGGCTAAGATCAGTCTGATGGGTGAGACCCCCGAGTTTGAGCTGGCACAGAGTCTAAGGATTTACACTGATATGTCCAGATCGCAGATTAGGGAGGCTTAGATAAGGGATTTACTGTTGTGTCCGATTAATATTGTGGGTTTTCTGTGTTATCCTGATTAATGGCACTGTTCGAGAAAGCGTTTTTTAGGAACATAATGTGTAGATTTAGGATTAGGAGCAGGTACAGGGTTAGTGTTTGTACACATGTAAGGTAGTGCAAGGGGGCTTTGCTTTCTTGCAAAAAGGGTTTGCACCACTTACAAAAATGTTTTTCTTTTTTTATGTTGCTCCTTTTTCCAAAGGAAGTAGCTAATTAACAGGCCAATTTAGTCCTCTGTGCTAAATGCCACAGATTTTTTTTTATCATCCAAGTTTTTAAGAGGAGAGCAGTAGCGACCATTTGTAGGTAAATGTGTTTCAAAGGAAGGAAGCCCTTCCTTAAAATGGTAGCCAGCTTGACTTACTGACACAGTGAGGTAATGCTGCTTGTTATGTAGGCTTAGGTGAACAAATCTAAGAATTTAATTTTCTGTTTTTGAGATGCCTAAGTTCTGAAAAGACTGTAAAGTAATTACACGAAGGAAATATTCAAGCCTGCAAAGCAAAGTTGGTATTCACTAACCTCTTGTTAATGTTATAATGAGACTAAGGACTTGAGAGTTCAGCAGTGCTCATGCCTAGTATAAATATGCCATAAGCTATATTTTATTGTGCAACTATCACTAGATTAATTCTCAATACCTTCTTTTAAAACTTACCATACCATTTTGCATATTTTGTACTTTTTTGAGAATTCGAGCAACGGAGATATTTTTGAAAACATCGGTTAACACATACAATACTTTCAAAATCAAAACACTGCTAATTAATTCCTAAAACTTTCCTTCTTGACTATGAATTGAAAAAAGATCATTCCCCAGTTACAATTCCCGGGGCAACAATCTTAATATTACAGTTTAAGACGTGGTGCTCACCCTCACTTCAAAGGTGTAAATTAAGATTTAATTTTGTAAAATAACCCTTGAAAGGCCTTTAGCAGCCATAATGAAATATTTACTCTTTACAACTTCAGCATGGAGTCTCTAGAAAAACAGTTCAGTATAATGAGAAACATCTTTAACAGCAGTAAAAATATTTGTATTTCTTAAGTAATGCATCAAGTCATCTGATATCTACGAGAAACACCACAACCAATTACCTTCAAATGGTTCCATGTTTTCTGCACCTTTACTTCTCTTCATGTGCTTAGACAATTTTTCAGAACCAGACTCGAGTTTTCTTTTTAATCCAGCATTGCTCACAAAATCACCATCATTATCACCTGGTTCTCCAGCAACTTTTTTTTTGCTCTGAATTAAGTTTATAAGGTCTTTCACTCTGTCTGGGTCATAGTCAGCACTATTCCGACACAATTTGGCAACTTGTGCAGCTTCTGTATCTTTCTCTGTCTTCACAGCATTTGTACTATCATTTTCTTGTTCTTGGTTTTCATAATCAGAAACGGGACTAAACTGTTCAACTTTTTTTGAATCTTCAATTATCTTATTTGCATTTCCCAACGGTACCGTGTATGCCTCACTTGCAAAAATGTAGCCACGTATCGCACTATCAATGTGAGCTCTATTTTTGGGTGCTGAATACAGAAATTTTTTATCATCCAGTCGACCTTCGTATGGATACAGTATGTATTCTCTGTTCTTACCAAATGTGCCCGGTCTCCTTTTTAAGTACTCTCCAGCATGTTTTTCTACAACAGTACTGAGCTGTGCAGACTTATCTTTACGTGACTGGAAAAGTCCAAAATGCAGAGCAGGAATAAATTTCATTAGATCTGGCATAACCTCAACAATCCCTTGTGCTGGAGCCACATTTGCATTCTTCTGAGCTATTAAGCAGAGGGAATATGCAGGAAAATAAACACAAATTTAGCCATTTTAAAACACTTGGATATTCATCTCAAGCAATATAAAAAAATAAAAGTTAAAGGTTATCAAAAAGCAAATAACTGTACTGCTCCATATTTTGACACTTTATCATGATCTACATCTATGTTGCATCACTGTAAGCCAATTCTCTGGCAATGTCACTCTGGAAAGACAAAGAAAGACAGCCAACGATATTTGAAAAAAAAAAAAAAAAAAAAAAAAAAAAATTCAGAGAATTTTTCCAGTGAATCTGATAATGCAAGCAATTGGTAGAGAAAAAAAAGTCAGTCAAATAAGTCTGGCATCCCAGAGTAGGGTGAGAAAGGGGTCATCCTGCCAAGCATAAGCATAATGGTACCAATGAAAAAGTGTTTCTACCATAAGTTAAGAGAAACCCTAACACCAGACCTTTAACACCAACTCAAACAGGCCAGTTAGGAAGAATATACAGCCAACAAGGTGGAAGTCACAAAAGCATTACGGAATTAAACAAGTGGAAAACAAAAACAAAGTTAAAAGAATCTTTAAGAAACAGGGACATTTTATTCATCCCAACCCCAAACAACTTAAAATGACTGCATGGATGATGGGGTCTTGGCACCTTTTAGGCACCTTGTTTATTCAGAAAATGCAGCAAGTACTAATGGAGGCAAGAAAGCCTGCTACTAGAAAATCATACAATATGAAATGGAAAATGTTTTCTAGTTGGTGCCACAAACAATCAGAACCCATCCAAGGTAGTGTTACTCTTGTTTTACAATATTTGTATGAGGTGATTTCCTACAGCCTGCCTTGCTCCTCTATCAGGGTTCACTTGTCATTTCAGCACGTCTGCCCACAGATCCCCCCTACCTTTCAAGGCATTCCCATGTCAAAATGGCTTTCAAAGGGGTTTTGCATAACAGACCTTCACGAAAACCAGTGGCTCTTCCATGGGACATTAACTTTGTCTTACAGAAGCAAACAATAGCTCCATCTGAACCAGCTTTTCTGGATGACTTGAGGTTCTTAACATGGAAAATGGTTCAGCTGCATGTTCTGACTTCTGCAAGAAGAGTATGAGTTGCAAGCTCTTACGGTGGGTCAGACTTATATTATCCACAGAGACGGGATTTCCTTGAGATAGTACAGTTGTGTAAAACCTTACTGTAACAGTAGATGTCCTTCTCTTCACTGTTGCAGTATTCCTTACATAAGATGATCTCCTGTCAAGGACAGCTCAATGTCTGTCCAGTATACCAAAGCCTTTAGAGTTTATAGGTGTCGTTCACCCCATATATGCTCCCTGCACAAGATATAGCAAATAAAGGTGATAAACCGAAGCACACACCTCAGAACTGAAAAGCCCCAGGGAGAACAGAATGTCCCTAACGACCATGAGGAACATGTGCATCCAGCAGGAGGGGAAGGAAGGAGTGAGTAAATACTGCAACAGTGAAGAGAAGGAAATTTACCATCATGGTAAGATTTTACACAACTGTACTATTTCCTTCCATATCACTGTTGCAGTATTCCTTATGTAAGGGAGAGTACAAAAGCTTAAGAGGAAACCTGGGAGAAGGAAGGCACTGAACAGCCCTCTACAGACCCATGTAGGATTCTCCTGGAAAAGTGAGCTCTTGCTTTGGAAATAATGTCCAACTTGTAATGCTTAGTGAAGGTATGTACAGAAGATCAAGTAGTAGCCTAAGGGATGGGATCAGCATCCAGTCCTTTGAAAAAGGCACCAGAAGAAGCAATGGCTGTAGTAGAATGAGCCTTTAGGTTCATAGGTAAGTATTAGGCTATCTGCCCGAGGGCATCTATAAACCTAGCCAGAATGTGTTGGCTTTTGCTGCCCCCTTAGATTTGTTCCCTGTGCCTCTGTCCAGCAGAGCCACTGAAGTGATCCCCGGGGTAAATTTTCTGTTTCCCATCCACTCGTCAAGGTTTCTCTTGAAGAGTGTTAGTGAGGGGCTCTGCCTAATGTAGACTGGAATCCTGTTCCAAAGCATGGGGGAGTCTCCGGGACAGGAATCTATCCCTCCAGCAAGTCCTATTTATCGTTGTGGTGAGGTTTAGATCCCTAGAGCGTGTGGCTTTCTGGGATTTGTTTTTTATTTTTAGATGGAGCATGTCCATCAATTCTGGGTTGGACATGGCCTTGTATGTCAGGCAGAGATCTCCTCTGAGTAAGGGATATGCAACAGAGTACAGCTGGTGTTTCTTCAGTCGGGCTGCATAGTGCATCTGTTTGAGACCAGTAATCCTCTTGGTGAGGTACTTCTGTGGTCTTTCCAGCTGTTGCATGTGTCTTGTAAGGTACATCCCAAATGGGGCATTGTACTCTATGATGGGTCTGATGAGTGATGAGTAGTGGGGCACAATAACCTCTTTTGTTCTAGATGCAAACCCTTTTGTGATTAGGTAGGCCACACAGAAGGATTTTCTTACCACCTTGGCAATATGATTATCAAAGGAGAGATTACCATCTACTTGGGTCCCCAGATCCCTTATTACATTTTATGTATTTAGGGGACTACCACGTATGTGGTAGTTCGTGGGTACTTTGTTTTTTCCAAAGGGGATGACTATGCACTTTTTGGCATTTAGCTTGAGGCCATGATTTTGACACCAGGTATTCGTCTCAGTGAGACCCTTCTGGAGGATGTCTGTATTAGCCGGAGAGTCAATTATGGCCCCCAGTTTGCAGTCATCTGCGAACTTGGTCAGCCATAGTCCTCCTGTGCTTGCCTGTACCTCTGAGAGGTATATACCGAACAGGAGGGGTCCCAGGACTGAGACCAGGGGTGACGCCACTTGTAACCAGTTTAGAGTCCAACCTAGAGCATGCAACTCTCTCATCGTATGGGTTCTATCTGTGAGCCAAATGGCAACCCATCTCGTGATGTAGGGGGTTATGTTCAGGCTGGTGAGCTTGTCTAACACCAGAATGGAGAATGGTGTCAAAAGCCTTTGCGAGGTCTAGGTAAGCTGTGTGGACCTCCTTTCCCTCGTCTAAAGCCTTGGTAACTGTCTCAAAGAAGTCTACCAGGTTTAAGAGGCATGATCTGCCCTTAACAAAGCCAAACTGGGTAGGGTCCAATGTTTGGAGGTTTCCAATGTCTCTGTTAATGAGTTCCATGATGATGCGCTCCATAGCCTTGCAGACCAGGCTAGTCAGGCTTATAGGGCGACAGTTCGTAGGGTCCGTTGTGGCTCCACCTTTGCGGAGCGGGATAAATGTTGCTGTGCACCACTCGATGGGTACGTAGCCTGTAGAGAAGCTGAGTTTGAACAGTGTGCTTAGGTGAGGGGTTAGTTCATTTTGGAGTTTGTGGAAGACACAGCCTGGGACACCATCCGGTCCCATTGAAGCTGTGTTTTTGGCTTTGGATAGGGCTGTTTTAACCTGTGTGTCAGTGATTGCCGGGGGGTCTATATTCTTCTGGTATGGTTATGGGCCCTTTAAGGGGTGAGAGGGGGGTGAAGTTTGCACTAAACCTGTCTACCAGAATGTTGGCAATATCAGTTGGTCAGTGTATTTGTGCTATTCTGCAACAAACCTAAATCTCATAAATGTCATCATACATAAAAATGAAGCTGGTAAAACTTTCTTTGCCTCTACAATAGCAAAAACCTGGAATTCACTTCCAAATCACATAATTTCTACAAGCTCTGCCCCACAATTTAGGAAACTACTCAAAACCCACTATTTTAGCAACTGGCTGTGCCCATGTGACTCCCCAGGCTAATCCACTATATTGCAGTCATACAAGGATACTGTCAAGGATGACTCAAGTACTGCCTATCCGCTAGATTTCTTTTCTTTCCTAAAAATGCTTTATTTCGATGGTAGTAACTTACATGTCTGTAACTAATTACTAAATACATTTCTATATGCTAGCTGTTTGCCTTAAAAACACACCTATGTGATGTACACAAGCATGCTGAAGCAATGTTAGATATTATTTTATAAGTGTCTATTAAGAATACAGGGCTGTTTCTTATAAATTTATCTGTTTAGCAATTGTTTTAAGTGGAGCTTTTCTCCCCGGGCCTCTGCTGAAAATGGACCTGTGTCCAGTCGGACTTTCCCGGTCATCAAATGTAAAATAAATAAATAAAATAAATAAATAAATAAATAAAACTCAGAGCAGCTGACAGTTTCCACTTAGGTTTTTGACGTAGCTAAAGAACGCTTTGTGGTTATCTTTGGGGTCCTTGGCAATTTTTCTTTCGAAGCTAGCCTTGGATGATTTTATGAGGGATCATAGTTTCTTGCCGATACTGATCAGTGATGTCTTTCCTTCTTGGGATTTTACTCTTTTCTGTACTAGTTTCCTCCTCCTATTGTACAGTTTTTGTTTATGGCAGGGATCCACCACACAGTTTTGCTTGGGATAGCACAATCCATGCATTCTTGCAGGTGCTCACAGAGTGCCTCTGTAAGGGATTCAGCAGCTTGGACAGCGTTGTCCTTTAGCAAAGGGTTGTGAAGCTTTCCACCTCGGTCTTAAGTAATGTGAAGTTTGCTTTTGAAAGGTTTTTCATGGTGGTTTACTTGCTTGGGGGTGGGGGCAGAATGTGGATATCCAGAGTGATTAGTCTATGGTCTGGTCTAACCAGCAAGGGGTTGACCTCCGGTGTAGAACACCGGTCGCCCATGTTGGTGATGACCAGGTCCAATATGTTGCCACCTCTAGTGGGGGTGCTGATCAGTTGATCCAGGGCGCTCGAGTTTATAAATTCTAAGAAGCACTGGGCAAGGGAATTTGTATTTGAGTAGTTCTCCCAGTTAATGTTTGGGTAATTGAAATCATTCAATATTAGGGCATTTGGTAGGATCTTCAGATTTTCCAGTTCTCCAGAAATGAGGAATGGAGGTCCTGGGTCATGGTGGGTGATCTGTAGCAAACTACAATTTGAATTGCAGTTTTGCCCGTTGTTAGTTGCACATGGATGATCTCTGAGGCAGTGTGTTGCGCCACTAACCTGGAGGTGTGGGTATCCTTGATGAATATGGATACACCCCCACCTTTTGTGTTTTGGTCCGGGTTCTGTGGCCGAAAAGTATGGTGTGAGCTATAGCCTAGTAGTGCTGGGGTGCTCTCTGGAGCCTTAAACCAGGTTTCTGTTACTGCACAGATATCCATGTTCTCCATAATGAGGAGTGCCTTGAGTGCATGCATTTTGAGGTTTAGACTTCTGGCGTTGGGTAGCATTACCCTTAGTTTTTGGTTACTTGTGCTATTTACGGTGGTGGGTTTGTCTTTTGGGCCTTGCCTAAAAAAGGCACTATGGGGGCAGCAAAAGCCTTGGCCAGTATTCGAAAGCCTAAGGGTGACAGGTGCAAGCCATTTCTTGCGAAGCAATGTGGCTTTTCGAGCATATCATCCCAGGCGGACAGATACTGGATCCCCTTTGAATGACACCATAAACTTAGCCAATTGTTGAAATTGATCATTTTCTCCTTATACTGTGGCATCATTCTTGGTGAGGGCAAGATGCTACTCAGCGTCAGGGTCATGCTGGCTTGGGCCATGTGATCAGAGAGATCTTCCACGTCTCTTTTCATGTAGTCCAGGGAGGT